>NC_056749.1:465848052-466033052 GCF_019279795.1 Protopterus annectens
CACGGACACTGACTTAGAGGAAGGAGAAGGTTCCCCCTGGTCACCTCCCGAAGACGTCTCCTTAGGAGACATCATGGAGATCCTCTGCCAGAGGGGAAGTTAGTCAGCCCCAGAACCTTCTGTGGATGAGTCAGTGTTCCTGGAGGCCTTTGGCACGGGCCCATCTACTTCCTGGATGTCTCTGCCAGTGGACCCCTTGGTGGACCTTATCACCACGAGGGCATGGAAGGAGCCTGACACCGGTAGAGCCCATCCCCAAACGCCCCGACAAGATTTTATCTCCTACTGACAGACAACCTTGGTCAAAAGGAGCCCCAGTTGATGCTATGTTGGTTGCAGCCGCCACCAAGAAGGAACTAGTGCAGGAGAGGTCCTCAGTCCACCCTCCAGACAAGGAGTCCAGGTCGGTGGATAGGTTTGGGAAGCCCGTTTATTCCTCAGCAACCTTTTTAATCCGTGCACTGAACTATTTGGCACATGTGATCCGGCTTCAGCGAGACCTTGTATCGGAATTCGCTGAGATGCCCCCAGAGTCCTTATCGCCGCAGGACAAACAGCTGTTCTCTGCAAAAATGTCGAGACTGAAGTCAGTATCGAACACATCTATGCGGCTCCTTTCCCATGCCACGGAAGGAGCAGCTAGGGTGGCTGGGACAGGCATAGCCATGAGGCGTCACACCTGGCTCAGGTTGTGTCAGTTTGCGGACCCTTTCAAGGCGTTGTTTATTAATGCTCTCTATGACTGTTCTTCCCTTTTCGGGAAGACAGTACGTGACACTCTTGTCCAGAATGAAAAAGACAGAAAGACTGTGTCTGCCATCGGGATCCGCTTCTCTAACCCTCAGCGGTCCTTCTCTAGGAATCAGAGGGCAAATGAAGATGTAGTTCCAAAAATCTGTTTTCCTGGGATTCTCAGGACAACTATTCCCTCAGAGGCAGGCTCAATGCCTACCCAGAGGTAGAGGGGGTCCCAGGAATTTTGGGTCTAGGGAACCTTTTTCTGATAGACCCGCTCAGCAGCCCTGAGGGGTTGCCTGGCTGTCCTACTCTGGAGGCAGTCGGCGGGAGATTGTACTTGCACCCAGCGGCATGGGAGTCCATAACAGATCACTGGGTGTTACAGATTATTTCCAGAGGTTACACTATCCCATTTGTTGCCCCTCCAAATGTTCCAAAACACCTCCTGGATGTTCCACCGGCTCACAGGGAGGCCGCAGCTCTAGAGGTTTCAAAGCTGCTTCTCAAATGAGCCATCGAACAGGTCCCCCCTCCCTGACCAGTCCAGATCAGGCGTTTACTCAAGGTTCTTTTTAGTGCCAAAAAAGATGGGGGACCTCAGGCCCATTCTAGACCTGTCAACTTTGAACCTGTCTGTCGCCAAACAGAAGTTCCGGATGGTCACACTACAGTCCATTCTACCTTATCTCCGAATGCGACTGGATGTGCTCGTTAGACCTCCAGGATGCTTACTACCACATCAAGATCCACAGAAACGCCAGAAGGTTTCTGCGCTTCTGGCTGGGAGCCAGTCACTTTCAGTTCAGAGCCCTACCCTTCGGTCTCACCACAGCCTCCAGGGTGTTCACCAAGGTAATGGCAGTTGTAGCGGCTCACCTGAGGCTTCAGGGGTATTCAGGTGTTTCCTTACCTGGATGACTGGCTCTTCGCTGCACCCAACAAGCGTCTGCTTTGTCTGTCCCGAGACTACTTTTATTAGGTTGGCAGATCTATTGGGGATTACAGTCAATGTTCAAAAATCCCAGTTGCAACCAGTACAAGTTTTAGACTTCATCGGGGCATGGCTAGACACTTTGTAGATGAAAGTATTTTTAACTCCAGACAGGCTCTTACACCTCAGGTCCAACATAGCTCAAATAACGAACTTCAAGCCTCCAAAGGTGAGCGTGGTTCTCCGGGCACTGGGCTCCATGGCTGCTCTATACCGATTCTCCCTTGTGCACACCTTCATATGCGGATTCTTCAATGGACTGTGGCTGTTCATTGGTCTTGGCTAGACCTGCCCATGGAATTTCTGATCGGGATCAGTCACATCTGCAGGACGTCCCTTATTTGGTGGTTAAATTCACCGGAGGTTATAGGAAGGACACCCCTTCTCGTTATCTCCAGTCCAAGTCACAGTGACCACGGATGCCTCCCAACTCGGTTGGGAGGGGGACACTGTTCGGGAAGGACAGTCCAAGGCATGTGGTCCCAGATAGAGACCAAGTTGTATGTAAATGTTCTAGAGATGAGGGCAGTGCTTTTAGTGTTGGAAGCCTTTCACACTGTCCTCCCTCTCGGATTGATTGCAATTCAGTCAGACATGTCGGTTGTCTGGTATATCAACAAGCAAGGGGGAACCAGATCCTACCCCCTGTGTCGCAAGGCCATGAGTGTGTGGGAGTGGGCGATTTCCACCAGTCATTTTCTGATAGCAACTCACATCCCAGGGCGCACCAACATTTTAGCGGACAGATTGAGTCGGGCTATTCTGATGCCGTACAAGTGGTCTCTGAAACAGTCAGTAGCGGAGGAGATATTCCTTGCATGGGGTCAGCCTTGCTGCAATATCTTCACATCTCCTTCCAACGCGAAGTGCAGAGAGTTCTTCATTCTGATTCCCTCACCAGGGGATGCCCCCAGAGATGCTCTAGTCCATGCTTGGCCCCCTGGGCTTCTGTATGCTTACCCACCATTGCCACTCATTCTGAAGTTTCTTCAGAAAGCTTGTCGACTTCATTGCAAAGTTATCCTCATTGTCCCGTTCTGGCCTCACCAGGTTTGGTTCCCATTCCTTTGGTCTCGTCTCTTAGCTCCTCCATGGGTTCTGAATCCCTGCCCGGATCTAATCTCCCATCCTTCGGGTGTTCGCCCGCCCGACTTGGGCAGCCTCAAGCTTACAGCTTGGTTGCTCCAGTTCCGTTGATTGCCAGGACTCCCGGTCTTTTATCCCCTGTAAAATCCATCCTGGTGGCTTCTCTTAAAGATTCCACTAGGAAACTTTATCGCAGTAAATGCAAGCATTTTTCCATTTGGGCCTCTCAGAGAAACCTAGATCCCTTTACAGCCCCTGTTCCAGTGGTGTTTGATTTCTTGTCTGGCATTTTTCAGCAAGGAGCTAGCTCCTCCACAGTGAAAGTACAATTGGCAGCCATTTCTAATTTTCATGTTGGTGGAGACAACATCGCTTTAGCCTCTTCTAGGCTGTGTAAGGCTTTTCTTAAAGGCACTTTTCTTTTGCGCCCTCCTGTGAAGGATTCAGTGCCCCCTTGGGACCTTACCTTTGTCCTGCAGGCATTGGTGGCTCCCCCATTCGAACTTGCAGCATCGGTGGATTTAAAATTTTTATCCTGGAAGACAGCTTTCCTAGTCGCCATTACATCAGCTAGGAGGGTTTCTGAGCTTCAAGCTCTGTCTGCAGTGCCTCCTTATTTGGTCTTTCATAAGGATAAGGTCTCTCTCCATACTAATACTACTTTCTTACCTAAAGTGGCATCTGAAGCAAACGTAAACCAGTCCATTAATCTGTCTGTTTTCTTTCCTAATTTCCAAAACAAGGGTGAATACAAACTTCATTTGTTAGATGTTCATAGACAACTTTGCTTCTATCTTCATAGAACAAAATCATTCCGCAAGTCTGACCAGTTCATTTCCTTTTCCAAATCCTTTTTGGGAAAAGCTATTTTTAAGGTTTCTTTGGCTAGATGCATCTCTCTTTGCATTTCGCATGTCTACAAAGCAAAAGGTTTATCTCCTGCTATTGTTAAAGCTCACTCTACCAAGTCCATGTTATTCACAGTATGCATACGACTCCACTGATGCTACTACAATGGCTGTGGCTACTGGTATTGCTTTGTAGTTTACTTGGTAGTGTTCTCAGAACCTCCCAGATGTGAAAAATGAGATTTGAAATTCTTTCAATAGAGGTTTAGTTTTTGATTCCTCTGCTGCGTATATGATCAAAAAGTATGAAGGAAAGATATATGTTTGTACAGGGTATCTCTAAGATTTTCATCTCTGTTTTCCAATTTTTCTAAGGGTTTCTCGAACCTCTCATCCAGTTTTGCTAAAAAAACAAAAAAACTGTCATTTTGTTGAGACCATTTAAACAGATGTTTAAAAAGAAATGTCAAGGAGGTTCCAAAAGGGAATTTAGGAATTCCCCACCCCAAAACCAAGGACTGCCCAAGCCAGAATAATTATTTAAGGGACCTTGTCTCCACCGTCTGTCATGTGCATGAGCACACAGACCCTGGCTGTCCCTTTTCCCTTCCAGAAAGTTAGAAACCACTTTTCTTTTTGGCAGTAAATAGTTTCAGACAGGTTCTTAAGATTAGTCGTCAAAGTTACAGATGGCAATGGGAAGAAATCACTCCTTTCCAGAGGGTAATGCCTCCACCTCTTTATTTCCTCCATCTTTCAACATATGCTGTCCCAGGGAGTGATAGAACCAGTTCCTCCTTCCTAGGTTCAAGAAAGGTTTTTATTTAAGGATGCTTGGTGCCAAAGAAAGAAAATGCTTGGAGACCAATTATGGACCTTTCTTTCCTAAATCTGTTTGTGATAGTACCAAAGTTTAAAATCTCACCTCTTCTGCCAAAGTGGATAATAATGCACGTTTTGCATTTAGTTTTAGGTCATGACTTTGGAACCAGTCATCTGTTAGCCCCTCTTGTAATATATGTTTAACATCATTGGGGCAACTCAATGATTGCATCCGGTTTGCAATCACCAGCGAACTTGGTAAGCAAAGGCCATCTACTTTAGCCTGGACTTCCGAGAAATAGATTTCAAACAGTAAAGGGCCAAGCACAGATTCTTGTGGTACACCAATGGGGATGGGTCTACTGGTAGAGTTGGACTCACCAACTTTGACAGTATGTGTTCTGTCAGTGAGCCAATAGGCTCACCCATCTACTGACGTAAGAGTTAATCCCTAGCTGCGAGAGGTTCTCAATTATACCTGAGTGGGGATTGTGTCCAAAGACTTGGCTAGGTCAAGATAGGCAGTATTCACTATCTTACCTTTATCCAAAAATTAGGTGACTTTCTTGAAGTCTGCTAGTTTTAATAAGCATGATCTACCCTTAACAAAGCCAGACTGGGCTGGGTCTAAAGTTTGCAGGTCACCTATGTCCTTGTTAAGGTCTATGATGATTCTTTCCATGGGCTTGCAGATGAGGCTGGTTAGACTTATGAATGTGTAGTTCTCAGGGTCAGTTAATGCCCCCCCGTGCAAGGGGATTACTGTTGCTGTTCTCCATTGTTGGAACAAAGCCAGTTCTCATGCTTTGGTTAAAGAGAACTCCAAGTGGGTCCACTAGGTCATGTTTCAGATTGCTTAATGAGCACCCTGGAATGTTATCTGGTCCCACTGAGGCCATGGTTTTTGCTTTGGAGAGCACATATTTGACCTGATCTCTAGAAATACTAGGCAGACGAGTGGTATCAGTTATGCTTTGGGCTATGGCTGGTGGGGACAGGGGGGTGAAGCTTGTGCCTAATCTATCGGCTAGCAGATTCTTCCAGTATAGTGTGAGTGGTACAATCTGCCAATCTACTATTAGTTCAGCACATAGCCGGGCATTCCTTTTTTAGATTTCACACATAGTTGAAGAATGCCTTATGATTATCCTTAGCCAGGGATGCTATTTTTGCTTCTTAACAAGCTTTAGAGGACTTTGCACAATTTCTGATTTTGCTTTCTCAAGCTATGGAGAGAATTCTTCCTCTGCTGAGTCAGTTCCCTCTTGTTCTTAGACATCAGTTTCTTACTTTTGTTATATGACCTGTTTGTACTTGAGGTCCACCAGGGTGGCTTGTTTTTTCTGGAGGACCTGGTTTTAATCCGGTCAGATACAGCTGAGTCTATACAGTTGCTTAAGTGCTTATAGTGTATTTGTGTCTGCCTCTGCATAAGTGCAATCTGTGATTGTGGGATATAAAACTTTTTATACCATCACTTAGTAGGCTGTAGTTTGCCTTAAAGTTTTTTTGTTTTTTTTTTTCTCCTGTGGTGATGACACGTTAAATAGTTACTTCAAGTGAGACTGATTTTATGGTCTGACCTTACCAGATAGGGCATCACACGGGGGGGGGGGGTGCAGTGATTTCCCCCCTCCATGTTGGTGAGTATTTTGTCTGGGACATTTGAGCCCCTTGTGGTAATGCAGACCGTCTTTTCCAGAGCATTTGTATTGACAAAGTCCAGGAACCTCTGGGCAAGTATGCTTGTGCTCGCGTATGTCATCCATTTGATGGATGGTTGAAATATCCCATGACTAAGTTGTTGGGCTGTGTGGTGAGCGACTCCAGTAAGTCCAGTTAGGCAGTGTGCTTTTCTTTGTTCATGGTGGGGGGACCTATAGCTAGAAATGATGTGGTAGGGTATTTTGCCTATAGTCAGTTGGACATGGAGTAGTTTGACAGAGTCGTACTGTTTGACCGGTCTCTGTGTACTTGGCTTTAATGAAGATGGATACACCTCCACCTTTGGTTCTTTCATGCTCATTTTGAGGTCTAAACATGTGGAAGGCATTGTAGCTGGACAACCACAGTGCTCTTCATGGCCGTGAACTATGTCTCAGTAACTGCACAGACATCAGCATATTTCAAGGTGAAGAGTGCTTCTGGGGAGTGCAGTTTTATTTTTACACTTCTACATTATGCAACAGAACCTTGAGTTTGTCTCAAGTACAATTTGTCAGAAATTTTGTTTTGATATTACCTAAAAAGCACGATGAGGAAGGCAAGCACCTTTGCCAGTATCCAAAAGCCTAGAGGAGGCAGGTACAGACCATCTCTGTCAAAAGAGCATGGCCCATTGACCACATCTTCCCAGACTGACGGATACTGGATCCCCCTGGACTGACACCACAAGCTAAGCCACTTGTTGAAGTCTATCATTATTTTGTTTTTAGCATCATCCTGGGTGAAGGTAGAGTGCTACTTAGGGCTAGGGTTATACTTGCTTGGGATACAAAATGTGAGAGTTCAGTCAAGTCTGTCTTGTAGTCCAGAGAGGTACGTCTCAAGTCATTCACCCCAACATGGACTATGACAGTGGCATAATGGCAATTTTTGTTGAGTGACTTGAGAGCATGTGTGATTTGATGGATCCTAGCACCTGACAGGCAGCTGACTGTGACCACCACCTTGTCCAGCCTGGTGAGGGGGACATCTGTGTGAATCGCTCTAAGGAGTCGCCTATGACCAAGACATTAAGTTTTGAGGTGTTTTGCCTTAGGGTCTTATTTGCTAAGACACTGGTGTGTGTGTGTGTGTGTGTGTGTGTGTGTGTGTGTGTGTGTGTGTGTGTGTGTGTGTGTGTGTGTGTGTGTGTGTGTGTGTGTGTGTGTGTGTGTCTGTAGTAGTTTCTATTTGCATAGCAGTGCGTGCAAGTGGTTTATATTTGGGAGGTCTCTCATCTTTTGGTAGGCTTTTAGTGAGTGCTTCCACGTATATGGGTTTGTGTTGCGACCTCTTTTTGTGTGAGGGGAAATGTGTGTGCTGACAACCTGCTTGATATCTGGTTTGTTACATGAGAGAATTGATTCCAGTTTAATAGTGTAATTACATCCCTCACATAGGGTATTTGTTTTTAGGAGTAAGTGGTTGTCAGTATACATGAGGCAATTAATACATTCCCTCAAGATGCCCATGTCAATCAGGTTGGCCAGTGAAATGATGGGAAACTGCCCATCCATTATAGCAGATTTTTACCGTATGTACTGTTGGGGAAGGGAGTGGGCAAGTTTGACCACTTTTTGTGTTAGACTAACAAAGGTGCTTGCTCTGTTGAAAGCTATGGATAAGTGTGGCAACACTGCTCCGTGTGCCTGTAGTGCAGTAGGGAAACTTGTACAGGATGTCTAGGGAAAAATTGATTTTCAAGGCGTTTGTGTCTACACAGGGCACCGCTTAATCTCTGTTGTACAGTGCTCTGCAACTCACAAACAGGAGGCTTAAATACAGGCGACAGTAAATCACTTTTAAAACTAATCTACCAATAGGAAAGTACACAGTGAACCTTTCTGCAGAAGTGCCCAGCTCAGACAAGGGTGTCGGGGAGCCCTTCTTAATGTGAGATGGCTGGTTTAGTGCTCAAGTGTATCAGTAACAGGCTAGATTCAGCTGGTCTGAATCTAGTCTATGCTATATAGGTATCAGAATAGTGTAAGTCAAGTGCAAAGAAGTCCCCCCCCCCCCCACCAAAAAAAAAAAAAAAAATACTTAAGAGCCTTTTTGTGCATTTCCCAGCTCAGACCAGATGAACAATCCCAGTCCTCCCAATGCAGAAGCACAGTAAAGGAGTGTCTGGAGTGAAATGCTACCACAAACTTGGATATAGATACAGCAGTGTACTTTAAACAGCTTATAAATAATAAAAGCCTTCCTAACCCCTCCAGCTAAAATTGCCATAGCTCGCTCTGTTTCTTTCAACCCTTCTGTATGCATCCCCTCTACTCTCGAATTTGAACAAGACTGTCCTTAAACTCTGTTTGCTACAACCTTTGCTGGAGGGATAGATTTATCACTCAGAGACTCCCTATGCTGTGGAATAAAATCCCGGTCCATGTGAGGCAGAGCACCTCGCTGGCTCTGTTCAAGAGAAATCTTGACCTGTGGATGGGAGATCGTAGGTTTACCCTGGGAATCATCTCTTTGTCACTGCTGGACAGAGGCACAACAAACTAATGGGCTCAGTATTTTTTCATATAAGGGGTGGCGTAAGCCACAAAACTTTGGGCTAGGCTTATAAATGCCTTAGGGCAGATAGCCTAGTATAAACCTATGAACCACATTGCCAGGTTTGCCACTGGGCTGCCTTTTAGGACACATCATTGCATCAATCTAAATCAGCTTGGTTGTCTTGAACTACCCAGCCTAATCCAGTATAACCAACTGATTATGGCCTATAAAATCCTCTATAATCCGGACAATACTCCTGCACTTAAAAATATTATCACCCCCTATAACAATCCTAGACCGCTTCGATCCTCAAACTACTAATTCAGACTAGCAAAATTAATAACACAGTCGGTGATTCTCTCTTTGTAAACTCTGTAAGTAGATCCTGGAACTCTCTTCCAGCTGATATTACCTTACTTTCCACCTTAGGTCAATTTAAAACTAGACTCAACATTTGTCACTTAACTGGCTATGTCATTGTATCAAGCCTGGCTAACTCTCTTTAGAATGTGTAAAAATCTGTTAACCAGTTTACTGTGTAATTTCATTTAATCCAGACTTGTGCTCAGGATTAACTGTAACTTGTGTAACTTGTGTAACTTGTTTAACTTGCTTACTTATGTAATCTCTGTAAATAGTCTGTTTGTAATATGTAATGCTGGTATTATGTAATGCTGTATCTGCTTACCCTTGGAGCTTTTCTCCCCGGGCCTCCGCTGAAAATGGACATGCATCCAGTCGGACTATCCCGGTCAACAAATGTAAAATAAATAAATAAGTGTGATTATTCAGTAAAAGTACTTTGCTTTGAATAAATGAGCCAAGAGCCGTTCAACTGTACAGAATTTTTATAAAGGCACTAAAAATCAAGATAAGCTGATTAATAAGCCTTCCAGCCAATAAAACTACATTCAGACATCTCAAGTGTTTCCCCAACCTAAACGTATCAGGCTACCTCCCAGTGCACTACCTCTTTTGACGTAAAAACAGTTGTTTGCTAGAGTGTAAAAATACAGTACTTTATCGAACGGCTAACTAGATAATAACTTAAGATCAAGTAAAACGGACAACAGGAGGCAAAGTCCACTTTTTCAATTTAAGCACAAGGAAAGGCAAATAATTTGGGATATCAACAGCAGTGTAGAAAGGGAGGAGCTAAAGCTCAATTTACAGTAGGGATGGTTAGCTTAAAATCACCAGGTTTAAAAAGATCAACAAAGGGGAGTGTGAGTTGGAAAACACAGCCGGGAATCAAAAACAGTGCTTTAGTTTATGCAGGCTTCAAATCTTCTCAGACATTCTTTTTCATAATGTCAGAAGTCTCCACTTGGGTGAGATCTTTTGCATAAGCTGGGATTACAAGAGAACCTTGTGTGTCTGTGGTGTCAGCTAGACACCCAAGTTAAGAGGTTTTCTTCTTCAGGGGAAAAAAGGTATATCTATATCGATTTCTAATTTCTCCACTCAGATTCTGATCATTGTGAGAGAATATCTCAGGATTTTGAGTCTCATGGCATCTATGATTCTCTTGATGCCCCTGACAAGACTCCACATGAAAAAGGTACAGTACTATTTGAAGTCTCTTTGATCCTAGCACTAAGATGCCTTGACTTTTCAAATCCCAGTGATGGGGTTATAAGATAAGAAATCAGTTGTTGGCGATGGCAAATTTCCCTGTACTGAGCTCTGCCCTTCTCCCTCCTTGCTTTAAAGCAGTCAGTCACCAAATACACCTTGGACTTTGTCTGTGGGAGCAGTTTCGGAATAGAGAAAAGTGTAAGGTGTATGGGGTGCCAAGGACAGATGCAAGAATATAAATATAAGAGTGCTTGGCTTGCTCAAGGCACTCAACTCCATGAATCATTTTTGGCCCCTTGGCTACCTTCAATTTGTTACAGACAATGCCACTGTCATGTGATGCATCAACAAGTAAGGGGGAAGTGGGTTGTACCCCATTTGAACAATAACTTATGTTTGTTTGGGATATAGCTTCTCGGCACAGTCTCACTCTACAGGCATCCTACATTCCGTCAGAGCAAAATTGGGTGGCAAACAAAATGAGCAAAACAAGGGCTGACCCTCACAAATGGGAACTAGGTCAGTGGTCTTCTGAGATTTGATCTTTCTGTAGAGAATTCCTCAAGTAGACCTGTTTGCCTCCTCTGTGAACCATCAGCTGGCAATGTTCTGCTCCAGGACTCCATGCAGTAAGACCTTGAAGAAAATCGCCTTTTCCTTTCCTTGAACAGGAATTTTCCTGTATGCTTTGCTACCCTTTCCTCTGATATCCAAGGTACTTCTGAAGATTCAGAAGGAACCCCAAGATCCCTTCTGGCCCAGGTAACAGTGGATGTTATGTTGTCCTATCTCACCTTCATTCATTGCTGGTTGGGTTCGGAACAGGGAATCTGTTCCGACTCTGCCTAGACAAAAGCTCGAGGACTTCCACCGGCTCGTGGCTACACCCTATCCCGTCATGC
The DNA here is from genome assembly GCF_019279795.1 of Protopterus annectens. Taxonomy (NCBI): domain Eukaryota; kingdom Metazoa; phylum Chordata; order Ceratodontiformes; family Protopteridae; genus Protopterus; species Protopterus annectens. The sequence continues at coordinate 465,859,224 of NC_056749.1, forward strand.
TCTGGGAAGATTACCCAGATCTCATTTGCCACTAAACAAGATTGGGTGCTTCCATGCAGGCTCTGGCTAAGTGGAAATTGTTTTTCTTCTTTGTTAGCTTTCATATTTAAAAAAATTGTACTTGTTGCGATTAGTTATGTAGACTGTTACAGATTACTATTTAGTAATTCATAGTGTTCATTACTATTGCTGTGTTTTTCTTGTGGCCGTCATTCTTCCTCTAGGACTGTTTGAACTTTTTCCCTGTCCCAAGTTCATCTGAGTTAGAGAGCTTGGACTAATTTTTTCTTCAGTTTTTCTGTTGGGTAGTCCCATTTAAGATAGAGAGCTCCCTTCAGCCCATTTTAATTTAAAGGGCTTTCTTTTCTTTCCTTTCTCCCTCACTGTTGTAGGAGCCAGTTCGGTTTAGTTAGAGAATTGCTCCTTCCTACCCTGTGCTATATTAGGTTTATAGAGTTGGTTGTGTGTTTTCTTTTGCTGAACAAAAAAAAAAAGTTGTTGTTTTTTCTGGTTGACTTACTGGATTGTATTGTATTTACTGTTGATAGGATGCCTAAGGAATCTAAACTTTAGGGTTTTAAGAAATGCGATAAGTGCAGTCAAAAGATGTCACTGACCGATACACACCAGTTGTGTGTATTGTTTAGGTGCTGTCCACTTATAGGAATCATGTTCTTTCTGTCATGCTTGTAGTTCCAGGGTGTTTATGGAAAGAAGGAGCAAATTGATAGTGAGAGGCTTATTAAAGACACCATTTTCAGAGGCTACAGGAATTGTGTTCCTTCTGTCATTCATGTAGTTCCAGGGTGTTGATGGAAAGAAGGAACAAATTGATAGTGAGAGGCTTATTAAAGACACCATTTTCAGAGGCTACAGGAATCGTGTTCCTTCTGTCATTCTTGTAGTTCCAGGGTGTTGATGGAAAGAAGGAACAAACTGATAGTGAGAGGCTTATTAAAGACACCATTTTCATAGGCTACAGGAATCGTGTTCCTTCTGTCATTCTTGTAGTTCCAGGGTGTTGATGGAAAGAAGGAACAAATTGATAGTGAGAGGCTTATTAAAGACACCATTTTCAGAGGCTACAGGAATCGTGTTCCTTCTGTCATTCTTGTAGTTCCAGGGTGTTGATGGAAAGAAGGAACAAATTGATAGTGAGAGGCTTATTAAAGACACAAGACACCATTTCAGAGGCTATAGAAGGGAGTCAGAGTTCCTCAAAAACTAGTCAAAAATCTTTTTCTGCTAGATCTGAAAAATCTGGGAAGAGAACATCCTCTACTGCTAAACATTCAGAGCTGATGAAAAAACTTGCCAAAGAATCCTCTTCAAACCCAAAGGCTTTTGGGCTCAAAAAATCCCCCTCTTTGCCTCCTATTGTAATTTCGGGGCCGACAGAGTTTCAGTTTTGGAGCTTGTCCCCCTGTATTGGAACCGGTCTCCCCAGTCCCGAGATCTCCTTTGTTGCAGCCAGTGAGGTCTCTGACCCTGTCCTCTCAATCCTCCAGAAGTCTTTCAGACGACGATGTGGAACGTGTGGTGAAGAGGCTTTTACGGACGCCGACACTGGCCAAGATACTGTCGACTCCAACACAGAGGCATTTGGAGCTGGCAAACATAACTTCCCCTTCATCGATTCCTCTTCTGACCCATGTTGGGGTTTTGGAGCCGAAGTGCCTGGATCCGATTGTAGCGGAATAGTCTGTGCCAAGACCTGCTTTGGGATCTTCGGACCCGATTACTGTTCCGACCTCCTTAGTTCCATCGGTATTTGAAGGGTCTAGGAGCCAATGTTCTCCTGTCAAGTCTGGTGAGGAGATTTGGGTAGGACAGTTGTCAGATCTGAATCTACCTCTCGGGACTTCGGCATAGGCAAGTTTGGCGCTTACATCAACATCGGAGCCCACTGCCGTGGTCCAGGGGAAGTCCTCTGGTTCCTTGAAGCCAGAGGTCTCCTCAGATCAGTGCTGGGGGGGGCTTTCTAGGTGATGAGGAGAGTGCTGTCACCTCAGACTGTTCTGCTGTCAGGTCCAAGTACTCTTCCCCCTGAAGCATCAGTGTCTGCCTCAGTGCCATTGCTTTCTCCCAGGCTTGGACACCCGAAGCCCCAGGGGAACCAATCTCTTCCGAAACCTCTCCAGAGTACCCTTCTGAGGAGGTCCCTTGGAAGAGATTATGCAAGAGGAAGCATTTAGACTCCCCTGAAGAATCCATCACTTCAGACATGGACCACTATGTGTCAGAAGGGTCCCCACGGTCGCCCCCTGAGGATGTCTCCTTTGCAGACATCCAGAGGTGATTCTAAGCCCATCAACCCTTCTGAGGATGAGTCTGTCTACCTTGAGACATTCGGGTCTCGCCCTTCCACCAACTCATGAATGTAGTCCACTGGAAAGCATGGGGCTCTCCGGATTCAGTGGAACCTGTTTCTAGGAGGCCAGATAAGTTCATCACTGAACCCTTCGATAAGGAATTCATCAGTAAAGGTGTCCCTGTAGATGATGTGGTGGTGGTGGCAGCCACCAAGAAGGAATTATCTGAGACATCCTCATCTGTCCATCCACCGAACAGAGTGTCTTGAACGATGGACATATACGGAAAGTGCATGTTTTCTTCAGCTTCCACCAAGGTTGCTTGAACTACCTGAACCATTTCACTAGGCTTCAGAGGGATCTCCTGAATGAGCTAGGCGATACCCTCCAAGGTTCTGTAGCTGCAGGGGTTTCAGACAAGGTTTCCTCCCAGCTGTCCACTTTAAACTCCGCGGTGAACTCTTCCGTGCGACTCATTTCCTACGCAACAGGTGGAACGAGTAAGGCAATGGATACAGGAATATCCTTGAGGCATTCTTGGATGCGCTTATGTGATTTCGCAGAACCCTTTAAGTCTTCCTTTATTAACACCCCTTTTGACGGCCCGTCCTTGTTCTGGCCAAAGATTAGAGACTCTAACCAGGTACAAACAGGAGGGAAAGACCGTTTGTTTTTGCCATTGAAGCCCATTTCTCCCTCCCTACCAGACCTTACTCAAAGGTTAGAAGGGGGGAGGATGTGGTTCCATAAGTCCCAAAGAGCTTTCCTGGACACGCGTAGTGATTCTTTCCCCAGGGGCAGAGGGGGAGGTAACAATGGAAGACGCCAACCACGCTGCAGAGGGGGCCTGCAAAACCAGGGTGACAGGGATTCCTTCTTTGGTAAACCCTTTCAGCGCTTCTGAGAGAAGGCCCATCTGTCCATCTCTGGAGGCAGTCCGGGGTCACTTGTCATTGTACCCAAACGCCTGGCTAGAAATAACAAAAGACAAATGGTACAAATTATCATATTCGGAAGTTATTACATACCCTCCCTCCCTCCCTTAGACTGAAAATCAGTCCCAGATGTTTCACCCAGTCAAAGGGATCATGCAACTCTAGAGGTACAACAGTTGCCAGAAAAGAGTCCTCCTAAATGTCCCCGCAGACCAAATTGGATCTGGAACTTACTCAAGGTTATTTTAGTTCTAGAAAAGATGGGACTGGAAGCCCATTCTGGATCTTAGCAGACTGAACAAATCCGTCAAGAAGTCGAAGTTCCAGATCGTGACACTGAAGTCAATGCTCCCTTTTTTGGGGAAAGACAATTGGATGTGCTCTCTAGATCTCCAGGATGCGTACTACCACATAAAAATGGACAGATGATTCAGGAGACATTTGTGCTTTCAGCTGGGAGCCAGTCATTACCAATTTTGAGCCCTGCCCTTTGGTCTCACTACAGCCCCCAGAGTGTTCACCAAATGCATAGCAGTGGTTACGGCTCACGTGAAGCATGTAGGATTCCTGGCTTCTAACTGCCACCACCAAGGATCTTCTAACAAGAGCAAGAGATACCATCAGTCATCTTTGCTCTCAGCTAGGCATCACGATAAATTTCAAAAAATCTGCCTCATCATCACAGCATATCGTCTTTATAGGGGCAGACTTAGATGTAAGACAAATGTTGGCCAGACTTCCTCCTGAGAGGATTCACACCTTGCGTCATCAAGTCAAACACCTTGTGACCAAGATGAAAGTGCAATTGAGGGTCGTATTAAAAGTGTTGGTGGCAACAATAACCTTAATACACTTGGCTCGTCTACACATGAGGATTCTTCAGTGGCTACTAGTCACCCAGTGGTCTCTGCAGGGGCTGCCCATGTCTCACAAAAGTATCATAATAGACTCCTGCAAGAAAGATCCGCACTGGTGGCTTTACTCAACTCAAGTAACTTTAAGCCGACCGTTCGTCCTTCCGCAACCAGTAGCCACGAATGCTTCCCAGATGGGGAGGGAGGGTGGGCATTATCTGGAAAAGACTGTCCAAGGTGTTTGGCAGGAACACGAGAACCACTTGCATATCAATGTCCTAGAAATGAGAGCGGTGCTTTTGGCATTGCAAGCATTCCAGGACTTCATTCCACTAGGAACAATTGCAATTCAGACAGACATGTCAGTGGTGTGGTACATAAACACACAAGGAGGAACCAAATCTTACTCCCTATGTTGAGAGTCCCAGAAAGTATGGCAATGGGCAGTCTCTTCCCAATGTTTTCTGACTGCAACGCACATCCTGGGGAAGTCCAACGTGATAGCAGACAAACTCAGCAGAGCTATTCTAATGCTTCACGAGTGGTCCCCAAAACCAGAGGTAGCGGAGATCATCTTCAAAAAGTGGTGCCAGCCTTGCTGCAATCTTTTTGCCACGTCCATGAATGCCAAGTGCAGCAGCTATTTTGGCTTTGTCCCCACCGGAGGAGTCAGCAAGGGACTCATTTGTACATGATTGGCTCCCGGGTCTCCTCTACGCCTTTCCCCCCGTTCTCCTTGATCCTCAAAGTCCTTCAGAAAGCCAGAACATTGAGAAGCAATTTGATACTCATCGCCCCATGTTGCCCTCATCAGAATTGGTTCCCCTTCCTATGGCCCCATCTCCAAGAGGAGCCATGGATTCTGGACCCAGTTCCAGGCCTCCTGACTCATCCATTGGGGATGCTCTATCTGTCAATTCACACCCTCAAATTGACAGCTTGGCTACTCCAGTTCCACACATAGCCAGGTTTCCAGATAGTTCCCCTGCAGTAAAACGTATCTTGATTTAGTCTGATAAGGCCTTAACCAGAAAATTGTATTTTAGCAAACGGAAAAGATTTTCTCGTTGGGCTTTTAACCATATTGATCCTTTTACTGCACCTATAGCAGCTGTATTAGATTTTCTAGCTAAACATTTTGATGAAGGTGCAGCTGCAGCTACTATTCCAGTTCAGTTAGCTGCTATATCAAATTATCATATCTGAGAAATAGGATTAAAAATCATGTTCCACAGGCTTTGCAAACCTTCTTGAAATGTACTTTCTTACTAAGACCTCCAGTAAAAGAACCACCAGCGCCATATGAGCTAAACTTTGTTTTATCCACCTTAACCCCCCCCCCCCTTTTGAATCTGCATCATCATGTGAATTACACAACCTTCTTGATGGCCATTATATCTGCTAGACAGATGTCAGAACTTCAGGCATTATTAATATGTCCTCCTTACATGATCTTTCACAAGGATAGAGTTTCCCTGCAAACTAACCCTTCATTCCTCCCAAAAGTATGTTCAGAAGCGAAATAAATCCATTGACTTACCTGTCTTTTTTCCAAACTATGGCAATAAGTCAAAGTACAAACTACACCAACTAGACATACACCAACAGTTACGTTTCTATCTGCATAGAACGAAGGAGTTCAGAAAATCAGACCAACTGTTTGTGTCCTTCTCAGATAAAAAGAAGGGCGCCCCCATATCAAAGGTCACACTTCCGAAGTGGCTTACAGACTGTAACTTTCATATACATATCTCAGAATAGAGAATTTCCAGGGAAAGTGAAGGGCCACTCCACAAGCGCTATAGCAACCTCATCGGCCTTTCAGGCAAGGCTACCTATGGATTCAATTTGTGCAACAGCAACATAGGTAAAGCCTCATACCTTTATCACTCATTACAAGGTCGATTTGGCCTCCAGGAACGGGGCCTCTTTTGGGTCCACTGTTCTGAAGAGTAATTCTCCTTTGAGCCACCCAAGAAAGAAGGTGCTAGGGACGCTGTCCCAACCAGCAATGAATGAAGGCGAGATAGGACAACATAACATTAAGAAGTTATGTACTCACCGTAATGTTCCATGTTTGTTGTCCATCTTGCCTTCATTCTTGCGTCCCAGGATCGAACGGTCTCTTGCTAATTGGAACTTAATGTTCTCTGAATTTCTAGTCCTGCTTGGACATAGTTATATGTTTAGAGACCGTAACTGTAGTATCTGCAAACAAGATCTGGGTAATCTTCCCGGAGCATGATGGGATAGGGTGTAGCCACAAGCCTTTGGAAGTCCTTGAGCTTTTGTATAGGCCTAGTCAGAACCAATTCTCTGTTCCGAGCCCAACCAGCAATGAATGAAGGCGAGCTGGACAACAAACATGGAGCGTTATGGTGAGTACATAACTTATTATTCTCCCTTCTTTTGGAAACTGCCACGAGCAATTGCCACAAGATTCCACACAGAATGGATCTACTTGCACAAAATCCATGGTGTGTGATAAACCACAGCCCTGGGCAACCTCAACTGACTGTCTAGATGATTGTCTTAACTCGCTGTAGGTACCTGTTTACTGAGGATATGCTGCAGGTACTAATGGAGGCAAGAACACTTGTTATTAGAAAATTATATGTTAGTAAATAGGAAAATGAGTTCTAGTTTGTGTCAAGAACATAACCAGCACCCATTCAGGGCTAATTGTCTGGTTTCACAATATGTGCTTTGCTATCCTGTGGTCTTACTCCTCCGTCAAGGTCCATTTGCTGGCCATTTCACCATGTCTGCCCACGGATCCTCCTCTTTCAATGCATCCTCATGTTAAAACCAGCTAATCTGGCCCAATTGAGGAAAATGCAACTGCTTACTTTCTGGTCATATAACTTGACTTTTTCATTCCCATCTGTTTTATGTACCTTGCTCTGACTGTTTTTGATTGTGATTCTTTCAGCATGCCAACTCTAATGCAACTATGTATTTAATACATGCATGTACTGTGCTTTTCAGTCACTCTGTATAGAATGTCATTTACGTATTTTTATACCTTCAAGCCAACTGTGATATTCATTTTGTATATAATATACTATATATTGCATTTTTTCATTCATTCTGTGTATATTGTCTTCTATCTATTGTGTTTTACCCGGGCAGAGACTGCAGTGGGCAAATGGGATCAGTGCTCTACCCTGGTTAACAAATTCAAACTAAAATACAAATAAAATGTCTTTGAAAGGGCATTTGCATAAGATGCCTGCAAGAAAGCCAGTGGCCTCTCCTTACGATCTTAATTTTGTCGAAGAAGCTAATACTTGTTCCATTTGAACCAGCTAATCTGGCTGAAACTAGTTTCTTAATATGGAAGACTGTTTTACAGATTGCTGTGACCTCTGCAAGAAGAGTATCTGAGTTGCAAGCTCTTATGGTGAGTCAGCCTTATCTCGTATTCCAGAGAGAGAGGGGAGGTTTCTTTGAGAAGTAATTCTTTTATACCTAAAATAGTACGAGTTTACTTTAAGCCGAACTATCCATCTCAGTTTTCTTTCCTGAAACAAAAAAATTGAGATGAAAGATACTCCATACCTTGGATGACCACAGACAACTCTGGTACTGAAAGATTTAGTTCTGTCACTGTAGATCTTTAGATCAGTCTGATTCCTTGTGAAGGTAAGAAAAGTCAATGTGTCAAAGCAGACTGATTTCCAAATGGTTGTCTAAAGTTATTAGCTTTTGTTACACTCACCACAATAAAACTGTTACAGGTAGGGTCAAGGCCCACTTTACCTGGGCCTTGGGTTCCTTTATGGCTTTTTTGGAAAGGGCTGGATTCTAGAAGTATTCTAAAAGCAGCAGCTTGGTCCTCTATATATACATTTACAAGGCGTTACAAGCTTTATTCCTTCTCCAGGTCTAGATCAGGCTTTCCAAGGACCATTTTCCAAGGGCTCCTGGACCCTTCCCCTTTCACCTTCCAAATATAGTAAGCTAGGGTAATTTATCCATATAGATAAAGCTACTGTAGCTGTGATCAGTATGATGAATATAGTGCAGGTATGCAAGTAAGCTATCTTATAGCAGTAGATGTTTGCACACTGCTCTAGTATCTGCTCCCTTCTTCCACCCCCCCCCTTGTATTTTGGTGTATTTATGCCATGGTTTGGATTTACTTTTTGTTCCTAGCATTGTTCTTTGTGGGTTTAGTCCCTCTCTCTCTCTCTCTGGCATGAAAGCTCTGAAGGGCTTGATAACCAATCCTGTCTTTTTATTCAGCTCAGCTCAAGCTGGTTAACTACTTGGGTGCATGAAAGGTGCCTTGGAGCTTTGCAAGCTGTTTAGCTGTTACATGCTTGGCACGATATAACCCATATATTTAAGGCTACTGCATCACTGATTGTTTGAACATTTACTTTTATGGCAAGTTTACTTGCACAATTGTACTTTCTTTTTCAGCAGATTCTCTTTCTAACTACTTGCTTCTCATTTAATTTTTAGCTTTCTGTCCTTTATCAGATTTTCCCTTCACTTTCTTATACATTTTAACATGCTGTAATACTGTTTTCCTTTTTTTTTCCTGTATGTACATCTTTCTTTATTTTATTATTCTAGTGGCCATTCATTTTACCATCATATTTTATACATTTGCTGAAAAATGGCATTTTGTTATTGCAGCAAGTGTTTTTGCCTGAATATCCTATATATTCTTTGCCTATTAGACACCAATTTCTCTTTTTTTTTCACCTTGATTCTCCCCCTTTCATGCATTTGTTTATGCTCTTGTACTGTGTTTTGCTTTCCTTTTATTTCACACCCTCCTGTTTGCTGTTATGTTTTTCTTTTACTTAGTCCACTGTTTTTTTCCCCTCAACACACTGTGCTCATACCATGACATTTTCTGTTCGGGTCTCAAGTTTTCTGTTTTCTTAATGTCTCCTGTTAACTTTTTTAAACACTTTCCTTCTCTTGCTGTTTTATATTGCTGCTGTTCAACTTCCTCTGCTGTTGTTCATATTGCCAAATGATCTGTAAAATCGTCTGTCTTACCCTTTGTGTCTCCTGAAAACCGTCACATATATAATCAATTTCTCTATTTTCATTGATGTATAATTTATTACTAAGTGAAATCCTTAATTTTTCATTGCTTGCACGTCTTGTCTTCTAATTTTTTTGTAGGTTACAGTTAAGTCGCAACTGTAATGTGTATCTTAAAAGCAAATAGTTTTTTCTTCAAACATCATCCCATTTGTATGCATATACATCTGTCACCCATATTGGTCTGTCATTCATATGTTGCACATCACCATCCTTCCTGGAATTCCATTTAGAACAGTCACCTTAGTGTTTTCTTTTTACTAATCTTGCTATTCTTCTGCAAGCATTTACTAAAATGCCACGTGGTCAAAGGTTGTTTGTCTTCTAAAAGTGTATCTGCATATGCAGTATAACACAGTTTGTACAGTGATGACCTTTTCACCTCATTTTAATTTAGGTGTTCACATTCACGGCTAGTACATCTATAATGCACATTTCCATTTTTGCATCTTTTGCTACTTTTGTTTGCTGTTGTCTTTCCTACTCTTTTTCCAGAAGGTGTTATTCATCTTCTGTCACCTTCTTTGTCATCATGTTGCAACAATGTATTTGTTTCTCGATGAAATCCCATTCTCCTTTCCCTCCAAATCAACTTTTTCATTTTCTATTAAGTTTTGCAGTAGCACATTGTGTTAATTTTCACCATGTATAATTAGAAGTTATGTACCTACCAATAACGTTCCATGTTAGTCATCTTCTCTCGCCTTCTTTCTTGCTGGATGGGTTCGGAGCCGATCCTCGGCTCCGACTCGGCACTTGCTAAGCTCGAGAGCTAATTTTACCAGCTCGAGGCAACCCTATATCCCATGATGCAAGGCGGTGATTACTCGGATCTCGTTTGGTAGCTAAAGAAATAGCAGTATTTTCTTCCAACTTAAGAGGAGGAAGAAAATAAGGATACTAAATAACATCATAACCCTCTAGAAAGGATCAACATAATCTAGTGACACTAGGAGTTGAACAGCTAGAAAAAAGGTAATAACCTCTTAATACAAGATGTATAATCTTCCCGGTCTGACCAGGCTAGGGGGATGGAGGGCGGGACGCAAGAAAGAAAGCGAGAGAAGACAACTAACATGGAACGTTATGGTAGGTACATTTATTTATTTTATTTTACATTTGTTAACCGGGAAATTCTGACTGGACCAGGTCCATTTTCAGCGGAGGCCCGGGGAGAAAAGCTCCAACATCAAGTTATACTAATACAGTACATCCAGCATAATACACAAAACAGGTTACATCATGTATGCTGAGCATAGTAATATAACAAGAATTAATAAAAACACTCCAGGTAAAAGATATAGAACATGGGTAAAAAGACAATGTCAGTCATACTTTGGTAAGAAAAGAAAATATATCAAGTAAGATTCTACAGTTAAAAGTACCTTTTCAGATGACCAAGCCTACAGGGGATCAGAGCTCCAGCATGTGATCAGAGAGGAATTTGGGGAGTTAATAGTAGTATGGGTAGGGTTATGTGATACAAGGGCATAACCATGTACTAAGAAGGTGCGATTTGAGGGAGTTTTTGAATATGGATGTGGAGGGGGCAGTGGACACAGTTAGGGGAAGAGAGTTCCAATTTCTGGCAACGGTGTGGGAGTAGAGCGCTTTCCCTGCATTATTGTTAGCCTTGGTGATGGAGAGGAGAGATTTTTCACTGGATCTTGGGTATCTGTTTGTAGTATAGATAGTAAGAAGGTTGGATAATGAGGGTTTTTTTTCAGGATATTTGAGAATATTGTAGGCTGTGCCCAGCTGGTGATAGTTAAGTAGCTGTGGTAGCTCAAGCCATTTTAGTTCTTTTAGTGCAGCACAGTGATGGGTTCTATAGGTTAAGTTAGTAGCAAACTTGGCTATTTTATTGTAGCATGATTCTAGTTTGTCTAGGTCACATTGTCTGATTTGGGTAAAGATTGGTGCTGCGTATAATAGAGTTGAGAGGAGGTGGCTTTGTGCAAGAGTGACTCTTGCTTTTTGTGAGAGAAAGGACTTATGCCTGTATAGGGAGCCTAGTTTTTTGTGTACTAGTTTTATGGTATGTGAGATGTGAACATCAAAGTGGAGATTATTGTCTATTTCAATGCCCAGAAGTTTGGTGTGGTTAGAAGGGGAGATGGTGGTGCCGTCATTAGAGGTTATGGTAAAGGAGAGGGTTTTTTTTTATCTATTAGGGGTAAATAGTAGCAGTTTTGTCTTTTTGGGATTTAGAATTAGTTGGATCCCAGATATCCATTTTTCTACTGAGATAAAGGTATCTTGAGTGAGTGTATGTAGGGTGGTGGGAGATGAGTTGAATCATCTGCATATTGTATGAGTGTGGCATGTTGTGTAGAGCATTTGAGGTTATTTGTGAAAATAGAGAACGACAGCGGGCCCAGTATAGAGCCCTGTGGTACACCTATGGTGGCTGGAAGTTGTGTAGACAGAGTTCCTTTCCACTGGACTGATTGTTGCCTGTCAGACAAGTAGCTTCTGAACCAGGCTATAGTAGAGGAGGTGAAGGATAATGATGTTAGTGAGTCTAGTAGAATGGAGTGGGAGACCATATCAAATGCTTTTGAGAGGTCTAGGAAAATGGCTGATACATATTTGTTATCATTCCTGTGAAGGTTTATATAATTAGTGAAAGATAAAAGGGCTGTGATGTGGACGGAAACCATGTTGTGTGGTAGATAGTAGATTGTGTGTGTTAAGAAATGTCATCACTTGCAAGTGGATGCATTTCTCAAGAATTTTAGATAAGGGGCAAAGGATGGCAATAGGTCTGTAGTTGGAGAATTCATAAGAATTACCTCCTTTATGGAGAGGAATGATGCGAGATACTTTCCAGAGTTTGGGTATGTAGGATTCTAGTATGGAGCGGTTGATAAGGATGGAGACAGGATATGATGAGTCACTAGCCATTTTTAGGTATGCAGCAGGTATGTTATCAGCTGCTAGTGTGGTTGGCTTCAATTTTAGGAGGAGTTTTTTGATAGTTGAGGTGGGCACTGGTGATAGGCTGAAAGAGGGGGTGGTGTGGAATAGGTTAGGTTGTGACTGAGGTAGACTGTTTTTGGTTATTTGACTGGACAGGGCTAAGATGGATTTAGTAAAATGGTTATTAAATTGAGACGCTATGTCTAGGGTATTGTTAGTAGAGATGGGTGCTGGGGTTGTGGTTTTGCCTGGCTTTAGTAGGGAGTTAATGGCATGCCAGAATTTTTGTGGACTATTTGAATATTTCCTTTGGGCGCTAAGAAAATAGTTTTGTTTATTTTGGATTCAGCCTTGGCCTTGTTTCTAAGCTGTTGATAGTATTGTCTGGAGCTAGGGGGTTTGTCAGTTTTCCAGATTTTCCAGGCTTTATCACTAGCTTTTAGTAAGGCTCTGGTGTCTCTATTTAGCCAGGGTGCGTAGTTGGCTTTAACTCTGATCTTTCTGCTGGGAGCTAGACTATTAAGGATGTTAGAGAAGGTTGTATTGAAGTAGTCTACTGCCTGGTCTAACCCGAGTGTCCGTAGTGGTTCCCAGTTGCAGTGGCTTAGGACAGTATTTGGGTATCGTGGGGTAAGGTTACGGTCATCTCGTACAAATTTGTAGACTACTGGTTTGGGGTGATTGGAGTGTTTCTGGAGTAGGAAGGTGGGGAGATGATCACTTAAGTCATCTGGGAGGCAGCCTACTGTATAGTTTTGTTTGGGATAGTTGGTTAGTGTCCAGTCCAGTATGGATTCTCTCTTTGTTTTTTCATCTATTCTAGTTGGTTCTTTAATTAGTTGAGAGAACCCATATAGATTGATGTGTAGAGGGGCTACTGGAGTTGCAGGTTGCCCAGTCAGTGTTAAGGTCTCCTAGTAGGATCGTTTCCTGAGGTAGATTGTCCTTTGTCCAGTGTAGGATGTCTTCTATTATGAGCGAGTTGTTGCCTGGAGGTATATAGCAGCATATTATATTAATCTTCTTGGTGTTTCTTATGGATAGGACAGAAAACAGGACTTCAGCAGTTTGAAAAGTGGGTGGTGTGGTGTGCAGGAGCTGGAGGTTAAGGGTGTTTTTAAAGAGAATGGCTACTCCTCCTCCTTTCCTGTTTGTTCTATCAGATCTGTGTATTATACCCTGGGGGAAGAAAGACTTCATCTTGGATACTGGGTGTAAGCCAGGTTTCTGTAATGGCGAGTATATCAGGGTTGTAGTGGGCTATGAATGCATGTAGGTCTGTTAGCTTATTGCTAATACTTCTTATGTTGAGATTTAGGATTAGCAGGTCAGATGTTTGTCTAGCTGAGAGGGGACCTGGATTTGGGTGAATGTCCACCAGAGGTTAGCAGAATTTGTAGGAGTGTCAGTATGTGTTTTTTAATATTAATTGTTTGCGAGCTTGGTCTATGAGAGTTTTTCTTAGTGTGATGAGATGGTGTAATTTTTGTTAGTGAGTAATATGTAGCTGTAAGATTTATGATTGTAGGGCAGATGTAGAAGGTCTGAGTGGGTTTGAGAGGGTGGGCTAGTGTGGGTAGTGTGATAACAGTTGTGCAACGGTAGATCTGTTTGTAAGGAAGTTAGGAAGGTTAGCGATAGTAGAGCTAGTGATAGGGATGTGAGTGTGGGTAACATGATACTACTTTGAGTGAGAAGTACAACTAGGATTCCTGGTTGGTTGTGTGTGAGGGTAGAGTTGTGTTGCCTGGGAATGTGTTTTGGGACTGGGATCATTGTGGGATGTAATTGGATTGGGGGGTGGGGGGAGGTAGGATGAGTGGGTTGGGCTAGTTGTTAGGGGAATTAGGGGTTGGACTACTGGTCAGGTGATTAGGGGTTAGAATAAAAGTAGAAGTAGTGGGGGCGGGTGGAATAGGGGGCAGGGAGGGGAGCGGAGCAAGCCCGAGCGCAGCGGGCTAACACAGACTCTAAGTGTTTCTTTAGGCTTTGGTAAGTATGTAATGTTAGCTTAAATTGTAATATGTTCAACTGAAATTTTAACTGTAATTTAATATGTTTGCACAAAGTTATAGACTATGTTATGGGCACAGAGTATAATTTTCTGACATTCTTAAACGGATATAAAATTAAAGCTGGGGTTAGTTACAGATGAAACAGGAGAGGAAATGAAATGCTCTTTTATAGATTTGAGTATTTCTCAAAAGAAACTTGACTTTAGTTGGGGGGCACTAACTGGAGAGCAATATACAACTGTTTAGTCCTGGTGATGTACTCATCAGTACAGAGGTTTGACTAAGGAACTATACAGCAGAAATGTACTAATACACTCACTAACATTTGTTTGTTAATGCAGGTAAGGTATTTTACTGTCTAGGCACTTGGAAGTTAAGCACCTACATTAGTATTTAGTCTCTTTAGTTGCAGGACAAGTGTCTGTGGGTGCCCAGTGCTCAAGAGAAAAAACTGAAATTTCTACTGCTTGATATGGGGGGCAGAGACCTGCTTGACCTGAAGGATGGTTTGGATTACTGAAAGAAAAATAGAAGAAAAATGTAAGAGAGCATTAGGTTAAGGCAGCACATACTGTGTGACCAGTCAGATTGGATTTTTGTTTAGCAATAGTCAATAACAAAAACATCAGGCAATGGTTATTCCTGCTTCAGCACCTGATAACATAAAATATTTTCTTATGGCAACATACAAATATAAAATGTAAATATATAAAGCAGTCCTCTACTAAATTAAGCAAGATACAACTTCAATGTATTTAAAAACTAGTCAATGCAGTTAGAGCAGTGAAATGCAGCATGTGAAATAGCCCTTCTGGCTCTATAACAGTAAACAAGGAAAACAGAACATATCTAGGTGCATATGTGACAGCAGTTCAGTAAGCAGAATTATCTAAAGGCAGCCTGCAGTGTTAAACATAACAGAAACATATAGTATAAGCTGTTGTACTAAAGCATTATGAATTAAACCACAATGTACAGCATACCTTGAATGCAAAACCTTACAGTAGGATGATTACACACCCAGGGAGACAAACAGCTGCTATTGGATTTGAAACAAAAAAACAAAATGGCACCCTGGGTTTAAATTACCTCAGGCTATCCAATACAGAACAAGAGCTGGAGGAGGGAGGGGTAAAGACTGCAAGGAAGGAGAAGGCTAGCCAATGGTTAAATGAACTCTGCAGACACTCACTGTGAAGTGCAAAAGGAATAGAAACCACTCATTGAACCTTAAGAAAAGGTATGCTAATTTGCACAGTCACTCTACTTTATACTATAAAATCAAGGCAAATGTAGACATTATCCAATTTACCCTGACATTCTTAAAAGGATATAGAATTAAAGCTGGGGTTAGTTACAGATGAAACGGGAGAGGAAATGAAATGCTCTTTTATAGATTTGAGTATTTCTCAAAAGAAACTTGACTTTAGTTGGGGGGGGGGGGACTAACTGGAGAGCAATATACAACTGTTTAGTCCTGGTGATGTACTCATCAGTACAGAGGTTTGACTAAGGAACTATACAGCAGAAATGTACTAATACACTCACTAACATTTGTTTAAGTTAATGCAGGTAAGGTATTTTACTGTCTAGACACTTGGAAGTTAAGCACCTACATTAGTATTTAGTCTTTTAGTTGCAGGACAAGTGTCTGTGGGTGCCCAATGCTCAAGAGAAAAAACTGAAATTTCTACTGCTTGATATGGGGGGCAGAGACCTGCTTGACCTGAAGGATGGTTTGGATTAATTAGTATTTAGTCTCTTTAGTTGCAGGACAAGTGTCTGTGGGTGCCCAGTGCTCAAGAGAAAAAACTGAAATTTCTACTGCGCGATATGGGGGGCAGAGACCTGCTTGACCTGAAGGATGGTTTGGATTACTTGAATGCAAAACCTTACAGTAGGATGATTACACACCAAGGGAGACAAATGTTAAGTTGTCAATCTCGCCTTCATTCTTGCTAGATGGGACCGCGTCCCTAGCACATCTATCCTGGGTGGCTCAATGGAACAGACTCTTGAGAACGGTGGAACCAAAATTTGCTCTGTCTCTGGAGACCAAATCTAATTTGTAATGTGAAAAAAAAGGTATGAGGAGAGGCCCATGTGGCTGCTGCACAAATAGTGTCTATTGGAAGTCTATCTTGAAAAGCTGTAGATGTAGCTAGAGCTCTGGTAGAATGGGCTTTTGGGTTAGAAACCAACTCTTTGCCTCTGAGCTGATAAATGTAAGTGATCACAAAAGACAGCCACCTAGATAAAGTTACCTTAGAAACTGGAAGGCCTTTCCTGTTCTCTGCATAGGATAGAAATAGTTGATCAGATTTCCTAAAAAATTTTGTCTTATCCAGATAATATCTGAGCTGGCGGTGAACATCGAGATAATGTAACTTTTGGTCAGCTCTATCAGAATAATTCGGGAAAAATACTGGAAGATCAATGGACTGATTTAGGTTAGTCTGAGATGCCACCTTTGGTAAGAAAGACTGATTAGTTCTTAGGGATACCCTGTCTTTGTGGAATATTAGATAGGGAGGGCGAACACAGAGAGCATGAAGCTCAGATACTCTTCTGGCAGACGTAATGGCAACTAGAAAAAGTGTCTTCCAAGAAAGCAATTTCAAAGAACAGGCAGCTGCAGGTTCGAACGGGGGAAGAATCAAGGATGTTAAAATTAAATTTAGATCCCACTGTGGTGGGGGGTCTCTAATCAGAGGTTTCAATAAAAAGATACCTCGAAGGAATGCCTTGCAAAGTTTGTGACATAATGTTGTGGTCGAAAAAGCCTATATGAAAATTTGAAATGGCTGCCAGTTGAACTTTCACTGTGGAAGATGAGGATCCTGAATGAAAAATGTCAGCTAGGAAGTCCAATACCGAATGAACTGGAGCAGTATAGGGGTCTATGTTCCTAGCTTTTGCCCAGAAAGAGAAACGTCGCCATTTACTAGTGTAAATCTTTCTGGTAGAAGATTTTAGGGAAGCTACTATGATATCCCGTACAGGATTAGAAATCATAGGAAGCCTGGCTAAGGATGGAAGTGGAGCAACCAAGCAGTGAGGTTGAGAGAAGGTATGGATTGGTACAGTTGACCCGATTGGTGGGTCAGAAGATCTGGAACCGGGTCCAGATGCCATGGCTGTACCAAGAGGTAATGATGTAGGAACGGAAACCATATCTGTCGAGGCCAATAAGGGGCAATGAGAATCAACTTGGCTCTCAAAGCGGTTGCTTTCTGAATTAGCTGAGGTATCAGCAGAAAAGGTGGAAAGGCATAAAGAAGTCCCCGGGGCCAATCTTGGGTTAGAGCGTCTCTGGGGGGATGGCCTGGAAGGGGGAAGAGAGAGAAGAAGTCTGGGCATTTGCTGTTTTGAGGTGTAGCGAAAAGGTCGCAGCAAGGAAGGCCCCACTTCTGAAAAATCTCTTCCGTCACTGACTGTTTGAGAGACCACTCGTGAGGCATGAGAATAGCTCTGCTCAATCTGTCCGCTATGATGTTGGATTTCCCGGGGATGTGCGTTGCTATCAGAAACCGGTGAGAGGAGATTGCCCATTGCCAAAGTCTGAGAGCCTCTCGACACAGTGGATAGGACTTGGTTCTGCCCTGTTTGTTTATATATCACACTACGGACATATTGTCCGTTTGGACTGCAATAGTTCCCAGGGGAAGAGAGTCATTAAGGGCTTGCAATGTTAAAAGCACTGCTCTCATCTCCAGAACATTTATGTGCAGATGATACTCTAAAGGTTGCCAAGTGCCATGGACCATTCTGCCCTGATAATGCCCCCCCCCCACACACCCGATCAGGGAGGCGTCCGATGTAACTGTGGCAACCGGGGCAAGAGGAACAAATGGTCTGCCTTGATGGATTTGAGGGGACGATATCCACCAAGTCAGATGTCTTTTGCAAGTTGGAGTTACTATGATCTCGTGACGCATGGGAAGTTGTTGAAAGGACCATTGGGTGAATAGCATCCATTGTAGAAGCTGCATGTAAAAGCGGGCGAGGGGAAGAAGTGTTGTGGCAGCTGCCATAAGACCCAGTACTTTCAGAGCAAATCTGGCCTGAATTTTGTTGCTGAATAGAATCACTTGGACGTGTCTTTGAATGTCCAAGATCCTTTGGTCTGTCAACCTTGCTGAAAGTTGTACGGTGTCCAATCTTGCGCCTATAAAAGTAATATATTGACAAGGCGACAAGGCAGATTTTTCAAAATTTATAGAAATTCCTAGCCCTCTGCAAGTGTGAATGGTGTAATTTCTGGCTTGGAGAAGCTGATGCCTGGTGGTGGCAGTGAGGAGCCAGTCATCTAGATATGGAAACACCTGGAATCCTTGACGTCTCAGGTGAGCCATAACCACTGCCATGCATTTGGTGAACACTCTGGGGACTGTAGTGAGTCCAAAGGGCAGGGCTCTGAATTGGAAGTGACTGGTCCCCAGCCGGAAGCGGAGAAATCTTCTGGAGCATCTGTGAATTTTTTTGTGATAGTACGCATCCTGAAGATCTATCGAGCACATCCAATTGTCCTTGCCCAGAAAGGGCAGAATGGACTGAAGCGTGACCATCCGGAATCTTGATTTCTTTACAAACTTGTTGAGTTTGCTGAGATCTAATATTGGTCTCCAGTCTCCTGTCTTTTTTGGAACTAAAAAGAACCTTGAGTAGATTCCGGATCCTATTTGGTCCGCTGGGACTGGCTGGATGGCTCTTTTTACTAGGAGTTTTGATATTTCTAGTACTGCTAATTCCCTTAGACTTGGTGGAACGTCTGGAAGGGTTCCCTTTTGTTGAATTGGGGTTTGAATAAAGGGAATTTTGTAACTCTTGGATATAATTGACTGTACCCATTTGCCTTGAGAAAGGGAAAGCCAGGCTATTGGGTACAGCGATAGTTTTCCCCCGACTGCCTCCGAAGGCGGACAATCGGGCAACATCTCAGTGATGCTGGAAGGGTTTGTCAGAAAGAGGCTCTCTGCTACCCTGATTCTGCGGACCACCTCTGCCCCTAGGGCGGTGTCTTATTGTTACCCCTCTGCCTCTGGGGGTAAACTGACTTCGTGCGTCAGGCGTGACTCCTTGAGATTTGCGGAACCACATTTTCCCTCCCTTCTGTCCTTTGGGGTAAGGTCTAGAAGGGTTGGAGAAACGGACTGCTACGGCAGAAAGAGTCTTGCCATCTTGTTCGCATCTAGTCAAAGTGTCTTGCACTTGAGGGCTGAACAAGGTCGAGCCATCAAAGGGGGAGTTTGTGAAAGACGCCTTGAAGGGGTCTGCAAAATTACAAAGCCGCATCCAGGACTGACGCCTTAAAGCCACTCCTGTGCCTGCGGCCCTACTCGCTCCATCGGCTGCATAAGAAATGAGCCGCATGGAGGAGTTAGCAATGGAGTTAAGGATTCCTAGCTGTGAGCTAATCTTATCCGGAGACCCAGCAGCTGACGTATCCTGTAAAACTTCTCCCAACTCTTTAAGAACATCTCTTTGAAGGCGGGTGAAGTGGCATAAGTAGTTCAGCGATCTCATGGCAAAAGTCGCTGAAGAAAAAATCTGCTTACCGTACCTGTCCATAGTCCTAGAATCTTTATTAGGAGGATGGACAGGTACTGAAGGATCAGCTAATTCCTTCTTGGTGGCAGCAGCCACCACCATGGCATCAACTGGCACACCCTTTGTCAAATATTGTCTATCTTGTGGGGCAGTAATAAATTTTGAAGGTCTCCTAGGGATAGGTTCCACCGAATCTGGAGCCATCCACGCCTTCCGAGCCACTGCCTCCATGAGAGGGTCGAAAGGCGGAGACACCCAGGAGGTGGAGGGTCAAGATCCGAACGCCTCCAGGTATACTGACTCGTCCTCAGAGGGATTAGGGGAGGGCCAGTTCCCCCTCTGTTTAAGGATTTCAAGGATGTCTGAAAATGAGACATCCTCAGAGGAGGACCTTGGGGATCCCTCCGACTCATCCAAGTCAGTATCTGATGTAGTAGACTCAGGGGAGTCTAAATGTTTCCTCTTACATGTCCTCTTACACGGGGGTTCTCCTGATGGATCAGGAGAAGCCTCGGAAGACGAAGATATTCCCAATGGGGAAACCTGAGGCGTTGGATCTCTGGGTCCGGGAGCAAGAGAGTGGGAAGAGACGTCAGCAGGCACTGTAGTGGGAGGAGCTGATGGAACTGTCCGTTGACTAAGCCCAGGGGCTAGTACACTCCTCATCACCTCGAAGGCTCCCCCGTCCGAGAGACCAGAAAGTTCCCTCTCCGAAGAGATAGGAACCCCAGGCCTTACCGAGAGGGAAGGCTCTGAGGCAGATGTCGGGGCTGAGCTCACCAACGCCGAAGCTCCGAGAGGGAGAACGGGGTCGGACAAGGGACCGATGCCACTCGCCCCCTCGGAGCCGACGAGAGAGACTAGATGCCCGGATCCCTCCAATGAAGGTCTCAAGGAGGAAATCTGAGCCGAGGACGACTGAGCCGAAAGGGGTGGTATCGGCTCCGAAGTCACAACGGTACCGGTTCCGAGGAGCTCCGGCTCTGAACTCTGTAAGAGAGTCGGAGGAGGAATGTTCGGTGGATGTGATATAGCTACCGTCTGTTGAGATGGGCTATGGAGTATTTGGGCCAATGCCCGAGACTTTAATAGTCTATTCACCACTCTCTCAAGGTCGTGATTAGATAGCCTGGATGACCGAGAAGATCGGCTCCGACGGCTCCGCTCAGAGAGCAAG
Source organism: Protopterus annectens (assembly GCF_019279795.1). Taxonomy (NCBI): domain Eukaryota; kingdom Metazoa; phylum Chordata; order Ceratodontiformes; family Protopteridae; genus Protopterus; species Protopterus annectens. The sequence continues at coordinate 465,880,056 of NC_056749.1, forward strand.
GGTGATCTCGGAGCCGAATGTATAGATTCCACTGAAGGGGATCGAAATCTCTTTTTTGAGATCAATGGAGCCATCGGAGCCGAAGATACGTCGGCTCCAGCCGGAGCCGACACTGAGTGTCTGGATCTGGTAGTATCGGCGCCGGATGGAGCCGATACTGAGACTGGTATGGAAAGATCGGCTCCAGCCGGAGCCGATCTTGAGCCTGGTGAGGAAGGACCTGAAGCCGATGGCTTGGAAGCTTGAGCCAAAGGCTTAACAGGTTTCGAGAGCTTCCCCGGCACTGACTTAGTCGGGGAGCTCTCAGGCTTTAATAAGCCCCTTAATATGAGCTTATTTTTTCGTTCCTGCAGGACTCTTGGGCTGAAAGCATGACAGATAGCACAAGAGTCCTGCAGGTACGAAGGTCCCAGGCAATAAACACAAGAAGTGTGACTGCCTGTCAGACATCTTCTGACAGCACGAGTCACACTTCTTGAAGCCTGAGACCTTAGTGTCCTTCGACATAACTGTGTCGATGAACAACAGTAACACAATCACACACAGAAACACTCAGTCCAACAAATTAAATTAACCAGGGAAAACAGTCACACACAAACAATCCCTGACAGGAAAAAATTTAGGGAGGTGAAGGCCTAAGGCCTGACTAGGGACAAGGGAATATTTACTCAAAAAGAAGGGAACACTGACGGAAATACGGCTAAAGTGAGTCGATAATTAACAAAAATACAATATATATATATATATATATATATATATATATATATATATATATATATAGTTAAAGGGGGGTAGACGAAAAGTCTCTAAAAAGTTCACATACCAAGAGCTGGTAAAAGAAGGCACCTCGTTAGTGAAGCGGCAAACGAGATCTGAGTAATCTCCGCCTTGCATCATGGGATATAGGGTTGCCTCGAGCTGGTAAAATTAGCTCTCGAGCTTAGCAAGTGCCGAGTCGGAGCCGATCCCATCCAGCAAGAATGAAGGGGAGATTGACAACTTAACATCATCATTTTCAACATGTATACTTCCATTCTTAGTTTGTACAAACTTATTTCAAAGTTTACTGTATTTTCATTATTATCTGCATTTACTTAATTTTGCAATAATGGACAAACTAACCATAATTTGTTTATCCTTTGACCAGGTTAGTCCCACTAGGCTAGTGGCTTTTTTATTCTGGGGTGACCAGACTAGGGGAAATTTGTACGGTGAAATGAGGAAAGTTCATTACATTTTTCAGTAAGCGCCACGGGATCTTTCACATCAACCTGAGCTACCACCAACTCTGGTAGATAGTGTCTTGGTTTAGCTTCTTATTTAAATTGCTGCAAGCTGAGGAGCACAACGCCCCCTAATGCTACACTGCAGTGTCAGTAATGGAAAATAAAATCCAATAACCTAGAGTGGGAATAAAACCCACATCTTTCTGATCTTCCAGCACCAAAGGCAAGTGTGCTAGCTGTTGAGTTACTGATTTAAATAACCCTCTTCATTATACTTTCTGCACACCATTTTATAGTCCTGTGTAGAATGTCTGCATTCCTCACTGTAGGAACACCTCTTGTATGCTGTCTTGGAACAAAAAAAAAATGGCTGTCTTTATAGAAAAACATGATTTACCTGGTCCTTTCTTGCAAGTCGCCATAATGCCATTGGTAAATTTAGTTGATGTTTGCAGTATTTATTGCAATCCTCACTTTTGGGATATCCTGCCTACAGTGAGACAATCCTCTAGTGCTCTTTTCACCCACTGGGTCCAGATGACATTGTTTCTGGTGTGGGGACATTAGTAGTATAAGGGTGCATCTGCTGCAGCCAATTTCAGATCTTCTTGCTATGTACTTTTGCATTGTCATCTCCATCGCCACAGGGCATGCAGTCTATTGGTTAAGCCTTTTTCCAGGGACAGATAATTACCTCATAGGGGATTTTCTTCTGATCTTGGATAGTGGTGGTTTCTGTAGTGAATGCAGACTCAGAATAACATTCAGAAGAGTTATCTGTTAAAGTAAATAATTTAATGTGTGACAAATAGATGTATTTATTTATTAATATTTGTTTACCAGGGAAGTCCGACTGGTTAATAAATACCCATTTTCGGTGGAAGCCCAGGTTGAAAAACTCCAGAGTTAAATAACATCAAATAAAACAGTAGTATAGATATAAATTAAAAAGCATATACACGTACAGTATGACTGTGGAATACATAGAATACAGTAAAGCATGAAGAGACACCAGTGATAAAGATAAAAATGCAGTTAAATATGATGATCAGTACAAAGTATAGTCAGGAAATCAAAAAAGATTATTCAAGTCCCCCCCTAAGAATGGGAAGAGGGCAGGTGCTGAAAGAGTATAGATAGGATGATGTAAGGTTAAGTATGTAAAGTTTTGCTTGATGTGGAACATACAAGAAAGGTACATTGGCATAGCCATGAGTTAATAAGAAATTTTTTGAGAGAGACTTAAATGCATGGCGTCTTGATGTAGCTCAGATATTCATGTAAGGGCTTCCATAGTGTTTTTTTGCCTTGACCCAGGGCACACCACAAATTCCTGTCCAACGTACACCGTGAAGACAGTACGACAATAGGATCATAGGAAGTTACTAGTTTATTTGCCTTGAGGCCCTTATAAGCCTACCCAAGATTTAGCCCATGGTTAGATAAGTCAATCACCTAAAGCCCCTGTCCAGCAGGGACACAGGTGGAATCCCAGGGGTGTATTTTCTGTTTCCCATCCAGTTATCCAGGTTGCACTTGAAAAGGGGTAATGAGGTACTCTGCTTGACATGAAGAGGGAGCCTGTTCCACAGGTGGAGGAGTCTGTGGGACACAAATCTCTCTCGCCAACAAGTCCTATTGATGTCACAGACCAGGTTGAGGTCGCATGGACGGGTTATTCGAGTGTAGCTTGACTTGTGGATATGTAGCAGTCCCATCAAAGCTGAGTCTGAGATTGCTTTGTATGCCAGACAGAGGCCACCTCTGAGGAGTCTGTATGAAACTGAGTAGAGGGACAGGGCTTTTTAGCCTGTCTGTTTAGGGTAGATGTTTGAGGCCCTGGATTCTTCTGGTGAGGAACCTCTGTGGTCTGTCCACCTGCTGCATGTGTTTTGCAAGGTACATGCTTAAGTGGGCTTTATACTCCATTGGCTTTATAAGGGAAGAATACAGAGATGTTATGACCTCCTTGTCCCTGGATGAGATACCCTTACTTATGAGGTGTGCCATGTAGAAAGCTTTTCTGTACAGTGGAAGCAACATGGTGGTCAAAAGTCAGGTTGCTATCAACCTGGGTGCCCAAATCCTTCACTACTGATTGCTTGCTTAGGATGGTATTAATATGATATGTGAGGACATCACTCTCCCCAAAGGGGGATGCTGATACATTTTTGGTCATTCAGCTTGAGGCCATGTTTCTGGCACCAGTCGTTTGTTTGGATGAGACCCTCTTGGAGTATGTCCACATCACTTGGGGAATTGATAACAGCGCCCAGCTTGCAGTCATTTGCAAACTTGGTTAGCCATAGCCCATCTGATACCTTGTTGAGAGAATTTATCTACTATGCCAAGGTAGGGAATAGTGTCGAAGGCCTTGGCCAGGTCAAGGTAGGCGGTGTGCACCATCTTCTCCTCGTCCATGGCTTTGGTAACTGTCTTAAAGATGTCTGAAAGTAGTAGACCAGATTTAACAGACATGAACGCCACTTGACAAAACCAAACTGTGGGGTCGAGTGTTTGGAGGTTGCCAATGTCCCTGTTAATGAGGTCCACAATAATCCATTCCATGGCCTTGCAGATCAGGCTAGTTAGACTGATGGGTCTATAATTTCCCAGATTGGTGGACGCTCCACCTTTGTGTAAAGGGGTGACAATGATTGTCCTCCACTCGGCTGGGACAAAGCCAGTACTCAGTCTTTGGTTGAATAGGATGCCCAATGGTGATGCAAGTTCATGCCTGCGTTCATGTAGGCTGCAGCTTGGGATGTTATCGGGTCCCAAGGAGGCTGTATTCTTTGCCTTTGAGAGGGCAATGATGACGTGTTCCCCAGAGATAAGGGGAGAGGGGCAGGTACTGGGGATGTCCTGGTTTACTGATGGGGGGACAGACAGAGGGGTGAAGTTTTCACTGAATCTGTCAGCCAGTAGGTTGGCTGTATCTACAGCATTTGTGTATGTGGTGTCCTTGACACCAGTTCTGAACAGATCTGGGTGCTTCCTTTGAGATTTCGGACATATGTGAGGAAGGCCTTATGATTGTAGTAGATGTGACCAATTTGTACTCTGGCTTTAGAGGATTTCACTAGTGCTCTTATTTGCTTGTTCAGGCTAAGGAGAGATTGCTTCTAATTGGGCACCTGCTCCTTCTTAGGCCTGGACAGCATTTATTTTTCCTTTTATTATTATAGTTTATTTATTCCAGATGTCCACCAGACAGGTTTAGTCTTCCTTGCAGAGGATGGTTTTATCCTGTCAGGTATTCCTCATTCAATGCATCTGTACAAGTCCTCATATAGTACTTTGGTGCCAGTTCCAACAGAGGGGGAGGGGGCTGTGAAGCTGTTTATACCATCCTTCAGGAGGTTGTAATCAGCTTTGGAGAAGTTTTTTTGTTTGACCCTGAATAGAGGGGGGTTGGGGAGAGATGCTGACTTCGAAAGTGACTGCAATTATGGTCTGATCCTACCAGGGAGGATGATACTGTAGGGATGCTGCAGTGGTTACTCATGTTGGTTAATACCAAATCCGAGATATTATCACCTCTTGTGGGGGTATTGACTAGCTGTTCCAAGGCATTTGCATTGATAAAATTGCGGAATCTCTGGGCATTTGCATTCTGGCATGAGTATTTTTTTCCAGTCTGTGGTTGGGTAGTTTAAGGGTTGAATCTTGATAGATTTAAAGAGGTCCAGATAGGTGGAGTGGGCATTCTGAGTCAAATTTGAGAGCCTGTAGCAAGCATTGATTTGAATAGGGGTCTTGTCAATGGTTAACTGCACCTGGAGTGTCTCCTGTGAATCATACTGTTTGACCAGCCTGGAGATGTGTGTGTCTTTAATATACATTGAAACTCCACCTCCTTTGGCTTTGCTGCCCACAGTTTGGGGTCTGTATGTATGATGCGATGAGTAACCAGTTAAAGCCGGGGTTCTGTCTGCAGCTTTGAACCAGGTTTCTGTGACTGCACAAATGTCAGCATCTTCCAGGGTTAAGAATGCTTGCAATGAGTGCAGTTTCATGTTGGCATTTAGCAGCATGACTTTTAATTTGTGTTTTGTTGAAATTATGTGTTGGTTTTATTGACCTCAGGATGTTTCCTAAAAAAGGCACTATGGGGAGGCAATGGTCTTTGCCAGAAGCCTGAAGCCCAAGTGAGACAGATGCAGGCCATCTCTAGCAAAGCATCATGGTCTGTCGATCATATCTTCCCAGGCTGTCTGGTACTGGATCTCCCTGGAATGACACCAGGAACTAAGCCAATTGTTAAACTCGATCATTTTGTATTTGTATTGAGGCATCATTCTGGGTGAGGGTAGAATGCTGCTTAAGGCTAGGGACATACCTGCCTAGGACACGCATTCAGTGAGCTCAATCATGTATGTATTCATATAGTCCAGGGAGGTACGTCTCAATTCGTTCACCCCAACATGGACTATGACAGAGTTAAAGTACCCATTGTTGAGAGACTTGAGTGTGCGTGTGATATGGCAGATTCTGTCATCTCACAGACAACTTACCGTGACTTTCACCTTATCCAGCCACCATGGCATGGTCCAAATCCTCGAGCAGCATACTTCATAAAATATAGAAATAAAAATCATAAAGAGAAAATGGAGAGTTAAAGAAACTGAGGAAGTGACTGACTGTGGGTTGTTAGGTCTTGTTGTTTGAGGTAAGGTGCTTTACCAGCCCCTGACTGCGGAATTTGTTCTAACAAAGTCCTTTTGTATGACTGTTATGCATATGCTATTGCCTTTGGTTTCTGGCATGTCCTGACAGACCGACATGGTTATGGAGGCAGAAGGTGAGATACCCCCAAATATTCACATAAGAGAAACTTTTCCGGTGATCTCATTAAGGTTTTTGCCCCCCACTCACAATCTGAGACCTCAAAGCAGTCTTGTCTGAACATAGCCAAAAAGTGCCAAAAATTAAGCAAGTATGATCAGTCTGTGTCTGAAGTTTCTTCTAAGAAGGTAAGGGTGGCTCCCCCTCCGGTGGAATCTGACTTCACCAACTCAGAGGCTGATGAACTGGTGTATGTGGGCAGGTTCCCATCAGCTGAGACCCAGGACTTAGTGAGGATCCTTAGTCCTCTCAACTCTCTCTGGGGGAGTACTCTTCATTTTTATGAAAGAGATCTTCCAGTGTGATTCCAAGGAATACTCGTAGAGGTCTTGCATCTCTGTTAGGCTTCAAAGTCTCCCTGAACCTAAGCCACTAGCTGCCCCTCCAGTACTAGAGGTCCTGGAGGATGTATGTCTGAATGCACGAATGCAGCCCGTCTCCCTTCACTGTGCTCTCAGGAAGGGTCAGTGATTTCCCCAAGTACTTGTACTGAAACCCATTAGCAGATCCAAGTGTGGTGTCCTTGGATCCTAACAAAGGAGCAGTCTCTGCCCCTAACATAAATCGTATCCCAAATGACAAAGTCTTGATAGATTTGGGAAGCATTTACACAGCTGCTGTCTTGGCCTTTGGCACTTGAAACTGCTAGTCTTGCATCCCATCTTAGCGACAAACCCTGTTGGAGGAGACCAAGGCAGAGGGGATAAATACCAGAGACAAGAGTTGCTGGACTTGTTATTCATTTCCGGGTAGCAAAGTACTCTTAAGAAGCAGTGGTGATACTGTGAATGCAGGACAGCAGCAGCGGGTACAATTATTAGACAACATGCATAGTTGAGGACTGCCTCCCTCCCCCCAGGCAGTGTGAAATCCTCCTCTGTCCCTTTGGATGAGGGATTGGACTTTTTATGACAGCCTGAATAGTTTTGCTTTCTTGAAAGGACAAGGTATACATTTTATTTTTGGAACTTGTTAGGATAGTCCTAGAGAATTTTATATATTTTTTTTAAGGTGAAACCTGACAAACTAGAGGTGTCACCATGGGTGCAACAAGCTCCCCTCTTTTTGCAAATCTTGTCTTAAGTTGAGATAAGAAATTCATATTGAATTCTAACTTCTGGAAACATTAAACTTTACACAAGATTTTTGGGCGTCATTTTTATTGTTTGGGAAGGTATAGAAAATACTATAGAGACATTCATTTTTGAAATTCACTTTTTATTTTAATAGAGAGGGGGATTAATTATTTGGATATTAGTTAGAATTACAGGATGGGAAATTTAGATCTAGAATTCATAGAAAATCCACCAATTCTTATCTACCTTTTTCAAGTGCGCATCCATTTAAACAAAAAAAGAACATAAAAGGGCAGTGTGTGAGAGCTGCTAGGATGACCTCTTGTTGTGATAACTTTTTGGAAGAGTTGCATTTTATGTCATGCTTGTGTATTGAAAGAGGATACCCCAGGCAACTAGTTTCTGAGATTTTACAGGAAATGATTGTGTGGTGGAGGATAAAAATATATGCCACTTTTTGAGACATTTTGTATTGAAAAAAGGATTAGAATATCCTAGTCTGGAAGGAGATTTTCATAAAGCTATGGTGGTTGAATTTAACCAAGCTGCAGTGGAAATCAAAAACATTATTTCAACTAATTGGAATGTGCTTAAGTTTAATCCTGAGGTTGGTTGGAATTTTGGGTACAGATTCCAAATTTGTTTTTAAAACAAATAAGAGTGTTTTCAAGGTGAACCATAATAAAAAAAGAATAAGCATGCTGGAGGTACAAAAATGTGACAGTTGTGCCTGTTGTGAGTGTATTTTCGAGGGGGGAAACTACTAATTTAGAAAATGCAGTTCATATTAAGATTAGTTTTAGAAAAGGAAATTGTTGCAGCTAGGGTATTGTCTGTTTAGCAATGTGTAAAGAATGTTTGTGTGTATGTAGGGAACACCGAGAGACCCTTGAAATGCATTTACGAAACTATGTATAGCATTAGGACTAAGAACTCCAATAATGTCTTATTTAAATGTACATTGTTAAAATCTACACATTGTGAATTTTTATTTGGTGTCTAGGAGCAAGTTAACATAGATCCCATGGGTGATTGGAAAACCCATTGTAATATAAGGAAATTCTGTGGCAGTTTAAACTTAATGCCTTCACAACCCCTGGGTTTAAATGACTGTCTCTCTAAAACCAGTTTTCAAACATAGAACCTCTAAGTTGTGATATTTTCATATAATATTTTTACTCATTTTTACTTTTTAATAAGTCTCGATTCCAACATACACTGTTTAAAACACATTTTAATTTTTTATAATAATGTTTTAACATACTTAATGCAAGCAATATTATGTTATAGTGGATGTACTGAAGTTTTTATGGTACTTAAAACAACAAATCTTCCGATTTGTTTTTATGCCGTAAATGGAGTCTGATTTGGGTTTTCGTTTTATTCCGTAACTGGAATTTTAGTGGGTTATCCAGCATTCTACTTATTTCATTGCCAGCTTAACACATTTCATAAATATTTTTGCGATTAATATATTTATTCCTGTTATATATTTATATTTTCATTTCATCTTTTTACAAAATATACCGTTTTAAAAATATGTTCCACATGCAAGAAAAATGAATGGACTTTTGTTTTTAACAGCAAGTCTTTTTAGAAAGTGGATTGCTTTTATTTAATTTAACAAGTTAGAGTTTAATAGATGAACACTATATAAAGGGATTTATTCTATTTAAATTTTATTCTAATGAGGTCCTGATTAAAATATGACAAAGGAGCTTAATCTTTGAATGTTGTATAAAGTATTTTGCCATGTTTCAGTTCAGATTTGTGTGTAGCATGATGCCTGCCAACCACCTTTTTATTTTTTTCAAGTTTAGTTTAGGTGTTTTTTTTATCAGAATTTAGTTTATCAGTGTTATAAGTATCCCTTATAAGTAAGGATCTTCTCTTTAAACCCTCTACTAAAGACATATACAAAAAAAAAATTTGAGGAAAAGGCTAAGACTGCCCAATCTGTGAGGCAAATTTTTCAGATGTGCCCAGGTATAGTAGGAATATCCCAACCCAGATATGTCCAGTTAACCCTAGACAAGAGGCTACCGGATCTGGAAAGGAGGGGGAATTCAATTGCAAAAAGAAATGGCAAGCAGAGCAGTCTTGGCACCCTGATGGAACAGCCATGATGCAGCCTGGCTCCTCCCTTTCCTTATCCCTTCCATAAGACCATCCCAACCCTCTTCCTTGTTCTCCTCCCTCCAAAATATGGGGGGGAGGGGGCAGTTTGTCTGCCTTTGTAGGAAATTAGAACAAAGTCACTCTGGATAAATGGTTGCTAAGAATAATACATTGCAGCAATCTTCGGTTATTAGAAAGACCTTTGTTCTGAGGTGTCCCAGCAGTTCCTAGAGACCATGCTCTGTTCATCACTTGGTTTCTAAGAGACATGCAAGTGACTGGGGCCAAAGAAAAGGTGCCCTCAAGGGGGGATGGCACAGGGTTTTTCTCCAGCCTGTTCTTGGTACCAAGAAAAAAGGGACCTAGTAAGTCCATTCTAGAGATCTCTCATTTAAACCTATTCCTAAAGATATCCAAATTCAAGATGCTTATTCTGGAAAAAAAACTATTACATTTGATCCCACAAGAGGAATTCCTGGTGACCCTGAACTTAAAAGATGCTTGCCTCCAAAGCCCCATAAAGAAACACTAGTGAAAATTCCCAAAGATTTGCAGTAGGGGAGCATTATCATTTCACATCCTTGCCCCCTTGGCTTGTCCACTGTACCCAGCATATTAACAAATGATCTGGTTGCAATTACAGCTTTTTGGAGGACTGAGAGCATTCATGTCTTTCCCTACCTAGATGATTATTAGCCTTTGCTAAGGGTTTATTTCAGGCCTTAAATTCCTTAAACTGATATCTCACTAACTATTGAAAGAATTTCCTTATACTGATGCCTGGTCAGAACAGGGATTAGACTGTGAGGGGATTTTATCTGTTAATATTTCTCAGGCAGTGGGATTCTGATTCTGAATATAGTAAATATTTTGGGGTGGGGGTGAACTATCAGTCTGATGTTGTTAATCTGCATTTATTCCTTACTCTTGGGATTCGATTCCGACCTTGGAACCGAACCGGCCTTTTTTCAAGCTCGCGTCAGCCACAAACATCTTGAGCTAAGATTTTACCCATCATGCCCTTCTCCCTGTTACCTCAGATCTTGTTTGCCGCGTTGCTGTTCAGCCATGTCGAGCCGTTCCTCTCCAGCTAAGTGTATATTTTTGATAACAGTTTTTTTCTCACAGAATTCTTAGTTTTTCGATGTTAAGTCGTATCTTCTTCTTTATTACTTGTACCTTTTTGGTATCTTCTACTACCTTTGTGGGTAGTCTTTCCTCGCCCTCCCTTGGGCCTTGCTAGTGTGTGTGTGTGTGTGTGTGTGTGTGTGTGTGGGTTTGTGTGTGTGTGTGTGTGTGTGTGTGTGTGTGTGTGTGTGTGTGTCTAGTTTTGAATATTTTGTGGATATAATATCTGAGAAGAAAGGGAGTCCAGGCTTTAAGAGGTGTTTGGAGTGCGGACACAAACTGCCTCACTCTGACACGCATGACTTGTGTATACTGTTAGGGCGTGCCTCATCTCAGAGAAGCCACCCTGTCAAATTTGTAAAGGTTTTTCTGCCAGGACTTTGAACGAACATAAAAATAAACTAGTACTAAAGGGTCTCCTTAAGACCCCTTTCTGCAAGGCTGTTTCTGGGTTGCAGGAATCTTCTCCTTTCAAACAACATAAAAGGTCTAAGTCTCTTCTTCCATTGTCTCCCTCTGGAGACCCTAAGAAATTGAAACATAAAAAGGCTAAATTGTCAGAGTTGTCGGTGCCAGCGGCTGCTTTGGCATCGACTCACTTGACTCTGTCTCTAATTATGTGTGCTGGTGCCTCTACACCGTTGCTTTCGATGCAGACATCAGTCTTCATGGTGCAGACTACTACGGCACCGACTAGTTCAGTGCAGACTTCCTTGGTTTGTTTCTTTGTGTCTTTTGGCTTCCCCCAGTTAGGGGTCGCCACAGCCAACTCCGGTCCGCTAATGATTGGCAGTTGATTTTTACGTACCGGCTTGCATGTCTCCACGCAGAAGACGCTCTAGCTGAGAATTGAAGCGGACAGCGTCTTGTGAGGAGCCAACGCTACCGCAGCAAGGTACCGATTGGTATATCGGAGCAGTCAACTTTGGCACTGAATGAAGTCTCTGTGCAGACTCCTTCAGCACCATCCAGTTTCTCGGTGCAGACATAGTCGGCGCTGACCCCCTCGGCACTGACAATTTCGTCGGTGCAGGCCTTTTTGGCACCGATGGTTTCAGTGCAGACGACTCCAATTTTGACAACCCCGTTCTCAGTGCAGGAGTCTTCCGCATCACTGATTTCAGTGCGTACCACTTCTGCGATGGCTTTAGTGGTGCAGACTATACAAACATTGCCAGTTTCAGTGCATACATTACCTATACAGACACTTTTTTTTCAATGGCCATACTAGCCCTTTTTTGGACAGGCCCGAATCGCCTTCAGGGCTTTCAATGAGGTCTACCAGAAGCCTTTCTGAACATGATGTGGTGCGTCTTATAGACCAGCTGCTTTTGGCCAGAGGAATTCATGCCCCTTCAAATGTCTCTCCCCTCTGGAGTTGATCACCCTTCTCCACAGACACCTACTTGTACTCCGACTTCTGTGGAGGTTTCAAGGCATCCCTCCTCAGGCGGGCCGGCCTTCCAGGCCTAGGAGAGGACACTGGCCACTGCTTCTGTGCCGCCTGTGTCAGGAGACTGCTACTTCCTGTGAGCCTCAGCTGTCTCAAATCGCAACCCCCAGACACAGGGTGCAAGAGTCTCTGGCCATTCTGCCCTTGGAGACCCCATCCTTGCAGCCTTCCCCTGAGTCTCCCACTGAGGAAGTCCACCGCAAGACTACGTGCAAGAGGAAGCACATGGACTCCACAGAGGAGTCATTGACCAAAGACACAGATTACGATGACTGGGAGGGGTCCCCACTTTCACCTTCTGACGAGGTTTCCTTTGGTGACATCCTCAAAATGTTAAAGCAGAGAGGTGAATGGAAGTCCTCTAACCCTTCCTCAGAGGAGTCTGTGTTCCTGCAGGCTTTTCGTGCCTGGCCCCCTATGTTCTTGCTTACCTCACTTGCTAATGAGCTCGTCAAACTCATCTTGCAGCGTGCATGGAAGGCACAGGACTCTGTGGAGGCCATACCTCTTAGGCCAGACAAAATCCTCTCTCCCCCAGAAGAGTGCCCCATTGGTCAAAAGGTCTCCCAGTAGATGCCTTGGTGATGGCTGCCGCTACAAAGAAGGAACTGGCAGAGGAGAGCCAGACTGTTCACCCGCCCAATAAGGAATCCTGGGCGGTGGACAGATTAGGGAAGCGAGTCTTTGCGTCATCAACCTTTGCTGTTAGGTCCTTGAACTACCTGCCACATTTCACAAGGCTACAGAGAGACTTGGTGTCCAAACTGTCTGAGACCTTGGCAGGAGCAGTTTCTGATGAGGTCCAAGACAAGGTGGCCTCTCATTTAGCGACCCTAGAATTGGTTTTCAATTCCTCAATGCGTTTGATATCACATGCTGCTGAGGGAGTGGCGAGAGCTGCAGGTGCAAGCATAGTTATGAGACGCCATGCTTGGATACACCTTTGTGAATTTGCGGATCCCTTCAAGGCTTCCTTCTTTAACGCCCCTATTGAGACCACTACTTTGGGTCCAAGATAAAAGATACATTGGCCAGATGTGAACAGGACGGTAAGACACTGTCTGCCATGGGTGTCAGTTTATCTTCTCAGCGGTTCTATTCTAGGAAGCAGAAGTGGGAAAATGTGGCACAAAGTTTTCTTTCCGTGACTCTCAGGCCGAGTTTTCTCTTAGAGGCGGGGGGGGGGGGTTCTAACGGATGACGCCCCTTTCAGGGCAGGGGAGGTCTGCGAAACCGGGGTTCCAGGGAATCTTTCTCTGGACAGCTTTATCAGTGCTCCAAAGGAGCAGCCTGATTGATTTCCTCTGAAAGCAGTTGGTGGTCGTTTTTCCTTGTAACCTTCTGCCTAGCAAACCATAACCACAGATGCTTGGGTACAAAAGCTCATCACCAGAGGATACCATATTCCTTTCTTATTCACTCTCCCCTTACCCTGAAGCTTATCCAACTTGCCACCCAGTCAAAGGAAAGACGCAGCTATAGAGATATCAGAGCTGCTTCAAAAGTCATCCAAGCAGTTCCCCCAGACCAGACGGGATCCGGCTTCTATTAAAGATTCTTTTTGGTGCCAAAAAAGACAGGGGACTGGAGACCAATTCTGGATCTCAGCACCCTAAACAAATTCGTAAAGACAGAAAAATTACGTATGGTCACGGTTCAGTCTATACTTCCACTTTTGGAAAATGACGATTGGATGTGCTCCATAGATCAAGATGCGTACTACCACATAAAGGTGGAAAGGTGCTTAAGAAGATATCCTCGCTTCCGTGCGGGTGCCAGTCATTACCAGTTTCGTGTACTGCCCTTTGGACTTACTACAGCCCCCAGAGTGTTCACAAAGTGCATGGCAGTAGTCACAGTTCACCTGCGGCTTCAAGGATTCCAGATGTTTCCCTACTTAGACTGGCTCATTACTGCCCCAAAAAGACATCTACTGGATCAGGCCTTGACTTATACCCTAAACACTGCACAGCAGCTTGGAATATCGATAAATTGGAAGAAGTCAAACCTTACTCCGAGTCACTTAGAGTACATTGGAGTGATTCTGAACACAATGATTTGTACAGCCTTTCTACCAGATCACATAATTCAGAGGATCAAAGAACAGGTACAGGCAATATTTTCACAAAATCTAGCCTTAGCTCAATCTGTTCTTCAACTGCTTGGATTGATGGCAGCCTCTATCACCATAGTCCCTCTAGCAAGGCTACACATGAGGCTTCTTCAATGGCTGCTTCTTACACAGTGGTACCCATCCCAGCATCCTTTTTCTTTTCCGATTCGAATAACCAGGATTTGCAAACAGGACTTGATCTGGTGGATGTCAAACAACCCTCACCAGTGGTCTCGCCCCTTCAACCCAATGCCACAGTGACCATGGACGCATCCCTGATGGGGTGGAGGGGTTGTTTCAGGGAAAGACGGTCCAAGGCACTTGGTCACAGACCGAGGCCCATCTGCATATCAGTGTCCTAGAACTGAGGGCGATGTTAATAGCGTTGCAAGCATTCCAATCGATCCTTCCGTCAGGGACTATTGCAGTTCAGTCAGACAACATGGCAGTAGTCTGGTACATCAACAAAGAAGGGGGAACCAGATCATACCCACTCTGTTGAGAAGCCATGAGAATATGGCAATGGGCAATAGCCTCCAACCATTTTCTGATAGTGATGCACATTCACGGGAGCTCCAACGTGATAGTGGACAAGTTCAGCAGATGCATTCTACAGCCTCATGAGTGGTCTCTCTATTCTCTAGTGGCAGTGAAGATTTTTGACCGCTGGCGCCAGCCTTGCTGCGACCTATTTGTGTCCCTGTCCAATCACAAGTGCAGCAACTACTTTGCCCTTATCCCCCTTGGGGACAGTCTCAGAGAGATGCTCTAGTCCACGATTGGCCCTCGGGTCTGCTATATGCCTATCCTCAGATGCCTTTCATTTCCCTGTTCCTCAAGAAAGCACATCGGTTGAAGAGCAAAGTGATCCTCATTGTTCCATATTGGCCTCGACAAGTTTGGTTTCCCTTCCTGTGGCCTCATCTCCTAGATCGACCATGGATTCTCAGTCCAACTCCAGAGTTGATCTCACCCACAAAATGTGGTTCATCCAAACCTATCCAGCCTGAAACTGACAGCTTGGTTTATCCACTTCCAATGATTGTTAGGCAGCATGACGCATCTTCCCCTGTATGTGACATTCTGATTGCCTCTCATAGATCATCCACCAGTCTACTCTACTGCAGAAAATGGAAGAGGTTTTCTCTCTGGCTACAAGATAAATAAATGTACCCTTTTACAGCCCCTGTTTCTATTGTGCTAGAATGTCTTTCAGACCTTTTTAAATCTGGGTTAACAGCCTCCACAGTTCTTGTTCATTTGGCTGCAATTTCTAATTTTCATAATGGCTTCCAGGGCTCTTCCTTAATGTCACACAGACTTTATAAGACCTTTCTGAAGGGCGTAACTCAAAGCCTCCATTCAGAGTACCTGTTCAACCTTAGGACCTGGCCTTGGTCCTTCAAGGGTTGACAACTTTTCTTTTTGAGCCTGCATCTACCTGTGATCTAAAGTATCTGTCACAGAAAATGTTCTTAGTTGCTATTACTTCTGCCAGACATATTTCTGAATTACAGGTTTTTGTCTATCAAACCCCCCTACATCATCTTTCATAAGGACAAAGGACAGAATTTCATTAAGGACCAATCCGACCTTCTTGCCCAAGGTCGTTTCTGAGTTACCTATCAATCGGACTATTGATTTGCCAGTGTTCTTCCCTAATCATTCTGACAGAGGGGAATATTGCCTGCATACCTTGGATGTACATAGATAAATTCATTTTTACCTAGACGGTACTAAATGTAATGGAAAGTCTGATCAGCTGTTTTTGACCTTTTCTGAATCCAGATTAGGTTGTCCAGTTTCTAAAGTTACTTTAGCCACTTGGTTGAGAAATTGTATTACTTTCATTTATGGCAAGAATGGTTTCCTTTACCTGGTAGAGTAAGGGCCCACTCTACAAGATCAGTGTCAACGTCTGCAGCCTTCCATGCTAGAATATCTTTGAATGACATTTGTGCAGCTGCAACCTGGGCTAGGCCTCATACCTTCATTGCTCATTACAAATTGGACTTGGCCTCCAGAGGCAGAGCTTTTTTTGGTTCTATAGTGCTCCTGAATGTCCTTCCGTAGGGCCACCCAGGGAACACGATAGCTGGGGACTCTGTCCCAAGAGTAAGGAATAAACTAAGATTAACAACATCAGATAAAGAAGTTATGTCTTACCATAACGTTCCATCTGAGTTGTTTCATCTTCGTTTATTCATTATGGCCCACCCGCCTTCTCCCTCTGAAGGTTTCTGGTGGATCTCATTTGTCCTTCTTTCCTGTTAGATCATGTCTGACCAGAGGTAGCCTTGGCTGCATTTTTCCAACTTGCAAACTAGATCTGAGGTAACAGGGAGAAGGGCATGATGGGTAAAATCTTAGTCCAAGAAATTTATGGCTGACGCGAGCTTGAAAAAAGGCCGGCTCGGTTCTGAGGTCAGAACCGAATCCCAAGAGTAATGAATAAATGAAGATGAAATAACTCAGATGGAATGTTATGGTAAGCCATAACTTTTTTTTTTTAAACATTTTCTAAAATGAAATTATTTGTTCAATGGGAGCATAGTGAAATTCCAGTGTTACAACTAAAATGTAAATTTGCTAATCTGAATTTTCCTAAACATGCTGCAATTCCTCTTGTTTTACTAGCATTAGAAGATGTCTGTAAGGCGTACAACAATCCATTAGACATCCTTCTGCCTATTAAAAGTGTAATGGATTATAAAATCTGATTCCTGCACTGATCTCTTTGACTAAACTTTCTGCTGTCGAACAGTATGTGAATGCTATCCTATTCCTTCTGACAAGGGTGGGAAAGATTTGATAGAGTTTGGAAAAAATGGATTCTTGTGCTACTTATATCTTCAGGATTCTCAAGTGCCCCGGCACACATGGTAGGTTTTGATGACTTTCTTAGAGAAGTTTGGGTTCCTGAAGGGCCGAAATTGCCTCCTGAACCTGATTGACTTATTCAAATCAGTCTCCAGAGCTGTGGACGAGGGTAAGGAGGTCCACACAGCCTATCTGGACCTCGCCAAGGCCTTTGGCACCATCCCCCACTCTGGAATCATAGATAAACTTACTAAACAGGGCATAAATTCCTACGTCACTGGATGGGTTGCCAACTGGCTTACTGACAGACCCCAGACTGTTAAAGTAGCTGACTCCAAATCCAGCTCCAGACAGGTGACAAGTGGAGTACCTCAGGGTTCAGTCCTGGGACCGCTCTTGTTTAGCATCTACTTCTCTGAAGTACAGGCCAACACAAAGGGACAAATGATGTGGATATTCTACAAAAGGGCCTTACAGAAACAGATGCTTGGTGCCAGAGCCATGGGCTCAAGCTTAATGCCAAGAAATGTATAGTTATCCCCTTTGGGAAAAACCATGTACCCATTAATTACCACATAGTTGGCAGTACACTAAACACCGAAAGTGTGATGAGAGACTTTGGGACACAGGTGGACAGTGGTCTCACCTTCGATAACCACGTCGCCACAACAGTCAACAAATCCTATGTGGCACACCTCTTCACTAAGTGCTTTTCATCCAGAAAAAAGGTTGTCATTGTTCCACTATACTCATCCCTCATTAGACCCATTATAGAGTAAAATGCTCCGTTTGGTATGTACATCACAAGACATCTGCAACAGCTGGAAAGGCCACAGAAATACCTCACTAAAAGAATCACAGTTCTGAAGCAGATGCCCTATGCTGACCGTCTTAAAAAAAAAAAAAACTCAAGCTATACTCTGTGGCATATCGTCTACTCAGAGGTGATCTCTGCTTAACATACAAGGGCCATGTCAGACCCTGAGCTGTTGGACATGCTCCACTTAAAGAAATCCCAATCCCTCAGAGCCACACGCTCCAGGGATCTAAACCTTGTCATCACAATGAGCAAAACATGCTGGAGGGATAGGTTCCTGACCCAGTGACTCCTCATACTCTGGAATAGATTGCCCGTACATGTCAAGCAGAGCGCCTCCTTGGCCCTCTTCAAAAGGAACCTTGACGATTGGATGGGAGATGGGAAATTCACCTTGCGGATTACATCAGTCGTCCTGCTAGACAGGGGTCCAGGGAAGTAAATATTGTGGGAATAAATATCCAGGGAATTATTATGGCTAGGCTTGTATAGCCCCTAGGGCCGATAGCCTAGTACCAACCTATGAGAATATGAGGAAGTTGATTGTTACTCTAGAGAGAAAAACATCTCTGAATAATTACATCTGTATCTTCCATAACAAACATTCTTTAGAGTTCTTATTCTGCTGATGCTGTATCAAAAGCAACTGCTTTATGTTCAGTTATGGGAAGTTTGCATGACTGCATTTTCAAAACTTGCCTAAAGATGCCAAAGACGATGGCTAAAAGGTATTATTTGGCCCTTCTGCTGCTGAGCTTCTGAAAAGATTTTTCCAGTGCCCCCACACACAGACTCGCACACTTTCCAGGTTTGTTTTCCTTCCAATTTCATGTCATTTTACAGTGAACAAAACTTGCAGTCATCTCTAGTTACAGGCAAGCAGACTTTCAAAATGCAATAGCAAGGAAGCTCAAAGCTAATGGCAGTCTAGAATGTCATAATTACTAGCTGCCCCTTCTAGAATTTCTCCCCTCGCAGCCTGGAAATTCTTTAAATCTTTCCATAACTTCAGGTCTACATTTTCCTCAGTGGTATCCGTCTCAATCAACTGAGTTTTGAGAATTACTCTGCAAGGATACAGATGCAGATGGGATTCCCTTCCTCCATTTCAGTAGATTCCTCCACATCTGCTAAACCAGATTTTGTATCCTCCAGTCGTTTAGCAAATGTTATACCTGATGGTCATAGAATCAGTGGTTATCTTTAGGAACTTTTTTTTGGAAAAGTTAACACTTTCTCCATATCAGTCTGAATTCTGGTTCATAACTTGGAATACAGTGTTATTTATTACTCTGATGTGTGCAAGGAGGGTTTCTGAGCTACAAGTTCTTACGATGGGTCAACATATCAGGTTTTCATAAAGATGGGGTATCTTGCAGAACAAATACTTCATTTATGCCTAAAGGTGTTGGTGTATGCTGAATCAAAATATAATCTCCTTCTCTTCTTTCCAGAACCTAAATATGAATAAGAGAGAATTGTGCACATCTTAGATGTCCACATACAGCTCAGATACTATCTTGACAGAAGTAAAATCTTAAAGAAGTCTGCTCAAATATTCATTTGCTGTGAGTGCAAGAAAAAGGGATAATCGGTGATAACAGAGAATTTCCAAGTATCTGTCTTGTGCTTTTAACAAGCAACGTCATTGCCAGGTTTAGGGTTCATTCTACCTTGGCTGCTTTTATGTTTTTGAAGGGGTAGAATCTGTAGGAATATCCTAGAGGCAAGTACTAATCCTCTTTTCTACCCCCCCCCCTTTTTTTTGGTATAAAATTCTCCATAGCTGAATGCCTTTGCCTGTATTTCTCCAAATATTTTTGTTGCTGCTTTTTTTGTATTTATTAGTTTGCTTTCTCCTTTGTATAAGTAGTGCACCATATTAAATTTCTTTTTCTTTCCCATATCAATATTTCTTCAGATGTCTCCTGCACTTCCTGTTTCTCCTTACTGTGGGGATTCATCGTTCCATCATGCTGTGACATAACCTGTGTTAGACTTTCTAAACTTAATCCTTCACTTTGCGGGTATTCCATAATTTCAGCTTCTGTTTAACATCTGCTTTACTAATCATTTGTTCTACATCCCCCTTTGTGATCTTATTTTTTGTATTGTGAAATTTTGCATATCTGGGTGCCTTACCCTTTATTTCTCTTCAGCCGTCTTTTAGAGCTGCATTTTTTGTATTGATTTGTTTGGCTTTCTCCTTTGCATAAATATTGTGCCATATTGGATCTCTTTCTTTCCTATGTCAACGTTTTTTTTTTTTAATACCTTTCACAAATTTCTAGATTTAGTTCTTCGTATTTTCGCACTTCCTCAGTCACTACTTTTTCAAAATGGTCCAAGGTTTTGTGGTCTGTATAATGTTTTTCATGAATCTGTTGTAATGAACACAAATTTGCATTTTAAGCTTTTGATGTTTTTCTTGTGCAAGTGTTTTTCTTTCTTCTAATTTCTTAGTCTTTTTGTACAGCTATCTGGAAATTCTGGGCTTCTTGCATAAATAGTAACAGTGCATAATTTCTTTTTTTATTCTCAGTAGTCCACTCTGTCATCTCTCATGGTGCTCTTTTGGCCTGTCAGATTTTGTGAACTACTACTTCCTATTATAACAGGGGGTCATCCTTCACCTGAGCCTGGCCTAACCGCATTGTAGGAATGTTTCCATGTATTGAGGATTTTACAGTCATTTTTCCAGTCCCGGCACCAATGTGCCTACCAGGATTGGGCACTTTTTATCCTGGGATTTATACACCCAGCTGTCTTTTTTGTTTTTTGTTTTTTTTTTTTTGTTTATTTTTTTTTAACCTACATATATCCCTGACATATGCAGTATAAAATTCAATCTAAATGTCAGTGTCGTCTTGGTAAGATTTTGTAAAAACAGGGTCCACCTCATGAAGAGATTCACCAAGACTTGAGGACGAATTCCGTTCCAGCAGTACTACTTTCCTTTGCTGATTTTATCATCACTTCATTTGGACCCTTAACTCCCTGTGTGATGCACTAGATGCTGTTACAAGTACTGGAATTTAATAAAGATTTAACAAAGCCATATTGGAACTTAGTGTTGCTGACATCATGCCTGCTTTACTTATGGTACTCTTTGTAGCTGGGATAAAGGGATGTAAGAAAGTTATTTGTGTTGACATTTGTTGGGTGGCATTGTCCTTCAAGTGGGAAACTGTGTGGGGTTGGATGATGCACCTTTATTCCTGTAAGAATGCAGCTTGCCTGAGTTGTGGCTGCAGAGCTTTGAGGATCTTCAGAAGCCTAGCCTTCTAGTCCCATGGTAATTGTTAGCCCTTCTATTTTGTGTACAAATATCCTTGTGCCAGTCTCTCTCTTTATGTTGGAGGATGTATATGTTTTCCCTACCCATGAGGGGCAAAGGTGATAAACCGGGGGGGGGGGGGGTGAATTTCTGGTTTGAGTATCTTTAGTGAATTGTTGATCATTTCCATTCATTCTTTTAATTCCAAGATAACTTTCTGAAAAATCCTAAAATGAAGTTTAATTTTGCATTTTAATTGTGTCAGAGAGCATATCTAAGCTTGATGAGCATTTTCTTTTTCTTTCATGTGGCATATTTGGTTTCCTATACTACCTTACGTATCCAGGCTACATTGTTAACTTTAAGTAATGGTTTGGTTACTTTAATCCAGTTGCCCACAACTAGCAGTTGCTGGGCAGTTTCACTAAACATTACAGCATCAGTTCGCATTCAGGCATTAGAGCCCTGTGCATCTTTCTGTGAAGCACTTTCCTTGCCTTGCTGTACTCCTTTATCTTTCAGGGGTATTAGCTTGGTTCTCAGGGGCTGTCTTCTTTCTCAGAAGTTCTGACGTAAGCCAGTAATATTTGACTATTCATTCTTAAGTGGCAGAACTTAAGGATAGCGCATGCAACAGGACTCTTTTCTGTTCCCTTTAAACTTGCCTACACTGTTTTAAGAGATGTTTAGCATGCCTTGATGGTTGTTAAAGATTTGTGTGCAGTTTTTTTAGAGGGTAGCTTTAATGAATATCATTGCAGGAAGGAAAATGGAAACTCAAACTTCTGAACCACACAAAAAGAAACAGACGGCCTGGAAGCTCCCAAAAGGAATCCTAGAAACGAACCAAAGTACAATGCAGCAAGTCTGTCAGCCAAATAATAATCCAAATAGTCGAAGTCAAATAAAAGTCTCTGTAAAAAGCCACCAATTTATTTAAGCCTTAAAAATATAGCTTTTCGTCAGTCCCAAGACCAACTTCTTCAGAAATAGTTAAATGTATCTACACCAAGTTACAAAATGGCCACCTTGACCTTTAAACTCTTACATCCATGACATCACTTCCCTTAATTCACCTTTAAAGGGATACAACATCACTACATATAATGAACATTATCCTGTCTCTTTCCTTACTTTAATGATATCACACTAAAATATAAATAAACATTGCAATAAACCATGATAAAACATTTTCTAAAAAAAAGGGGAAAAAGTCACTACTGAAATAACATTGATAAAAAATCAATCATACTTTAACCTACAATTGACTACAATTTCTAAAATAGATATGGTGACATAAAATGCGTGGATATACACAAAATTTCACATAAGCAACATTTTAGACTATAATAAGGGGTGTCGGACAGTCAATGAGACTACCTCTCCAGGCTCTTTAACTTTAATATACATGCTATTGACAGCATGCCATTTAGACCCGGAGGTACAAATGTTCTGAGTCTCAGCTGCCAAAGCAATTCCTTCCTTTCTAACAAAGGTGAATCCATCCCCCTTCCATGCTTAAGGTTAATATGGTCAACTGCCATGAAATTAAAACCATGCTCAGGGTGCTCATGAATATGTTTAGCCAGGGCATTTTCTTCCTTATTCTTTATAGCATAAGAATGTTCGTATATACGTTGGCATAATTTCCTGTCCGTTTTCCCCACATAAAAACTCGGACAGGAATTACATACTGCTACATATATAACATAGGAACTTTTGCAATTGTCTTCCTTTTACTGTATAAATGCTATTACGAATAGGGAGTTTGAGCCCCGTTTTGACAAATCTGCAATATCTACATGAATTACATGTGAACATTCCAGATCTTGTGTTTGTTACTCCCGAATAACCTTCTAAGATATTCTTTAAGCCTGGGCCTTTTCTATAGGTAAATTTTACCTGTTGACCTAGCTGCTGTAACCCATCAAACTCACTGATTGCAACAGCCCAAAATCTTTTAATGATGGAACTTATTCCTGGAGCATCCAAACTATAGGTCATTACAAACCTCATGGACTGATTGATAAACTGAGAATTGTTTTCCGACTCATTATGTACATTCAATACCCCCTGATGTGACTCCAAGAGCGGTTGGTAAACACCAGATCTTCTCTTATGTTTTACCTCCATTATCAGCTCTACCAACATGGGGGTCGGGTAGCCTCTATTGGAAAACAATTCTTTAATTCTTTCCATTTCCAACAAAAAGTCAGCATACAAGGTAACCATCCTAGCCGCTCGGACTAATTGTCCTTTCACGATCGCACGTTTTTGATGGTAAGGATGATTGCTGTCAAAATGTAGGTAGCTATTGGACCACGTAGGTTTACGATAAATCTTGGCCACCGTATATCCATTTTCAGATGATTTAATTAACTCGACATCCAAGTAAGTGACCTTATTTTCCTGGTAGTCCCAGGTAAATTTCAAAAAAATCAGTTGAAATATTCAAATCATTCACTAAGCTATCAGCTACCTCTCTGTTTCCTTCCATGACCATGAAAATATCATCCAAAAACCTTGTATACAGATGTACCCTCTCTGATATAACTGGATGCTTGAACAAAAAGTTGCTTTCCCATGATGCCAAAACCAAATTGTCTACACTCCCCCCACATGGTGACCATTGCAAGAAGGCCAGATGGCTTAACTACGGAAGAAAGTTGAAGTTGATTGTGTCTAGGTTGTGTGTATACAATATAACTGAAAATGTCCTTCTATTATCATGTTGCAGTATACTTCAACTTAGGGAGTTGCTGCCTGCAGCACCGGACATCTGGCCAGTATACCAAAGTCTTGAAAGCAGGGGTATGTGCGACGTTGCATGTAAGAGCCATAAACTGGCGCCGGCTATATCTGTGACATCTGCACGTACCCAATTCAGAACTGGCTGCCTCATAAAGAGAGCCCCTCAGGAATAGAAGCAGTAAGGAAGTATGAAACCCCTCCCAGACACAAGGTCAGTAGTAAGGGGAAGGACCCAGATATAATATGGTCCAAGAGAATGGGGGTAGGTGGGTAGGACTGAATACTGCAAGATGGAAGAGAAGGACATCTATGGTTATAGTAAGTTCTTACACAACTATTCTGTAGCTCTTCAGACAGAAGACATGATGTATTCAGATACTAAGAACTGCGAAAAATAGGTTACAAGGATTGCAACATTGGGGCAGTACTTGACTGCTACTGGATTAGCCTTTTGAAGATTACATTGTTGTCATTATAAGTTTACCCCCACACACATACACACACATAGTGTGCTCACTTACTTGCTGCAAAGAAATCATGTGTTTGTTTCAAATAAGTTTATCATGAAGGTGAAAAAAATGTGGCTTCATGCAAGGTGTTTAGGTGAAAGCCATTATAGCAGCATGTTAAAAGAGGTGCTATAGTAAAAAGTGATGAGGAGAAATAATGTCAGGTGTGGTGCCATAACTTGACATTGAACTGCATCTGTTCTTACTGATTAATAGAGCTTAGGACTACTTGTATTTTTTTTTCTTGCTTAATCTTCTAATTGTTTTTATTCCTTATTCAAACAGTCAACTAAAATCAAGAAGGGCAGTAAAGGTGACTGCACCGTGCTGAAGCCCACTCTGATGGCAGCTGTACCAGTAAGTTCAAGTATTTCAAATTGTCTCAAGTACATTCTGTTTTGGACAGTGTTTTGTCTGTGTGTTTTGCCAGAATACAAACTAAGCACATTGCCTTACATGAAATGCTGGTACTTTCAGTAAACTAGGGAATTATCAAGATATTAAGGAGAGAGAAAGAAAAATTAATAAGGAAGAAAAGCTGGCATGGAGAAAGGTATTTTTTATGTATAGATTTTGCAGTCCTTTTATCATAACTATTGAAGTGCCATCTATTCATTTTAGTAGGGTATGTATGAAGTGGTTTCACATATAGTATTAATATGGATAGGAGTTTTTTCATTGCTGTCTGAATAACCATACTAAGATATCAAGTTCTGGGAAAAGGTTTAAGGGACAGTGTGTGTGCATGCCTGCACTTAGCAATTCATAGGAGTGTGACAGGTTAATGATTTGTATTTCAAGACCACCACTAAATGCAGTTAGACTACAGCATCAGACAAGTGACATGCAAAAATTTGTAGCATCTTTATCTCCTAACTGTGGCACTTGTAGTGAAGATTTGAGACTTACAAGAACCTGGCCAAAAATGCTGCTCACTTAAATATAGAATGTAAGAGAAGAACAGATTAAAAAATAGATTTGTAGTAGTCAAGGATTGAGATTCGGACATGTAAATAATCCTCATTTCACAGTTTATAGACTAAGGAATAAAAGCTTGGTTCTTGCAGTACATACAAAGCCTAGCAACTAAGTGTACTGCTTGCTGCAGCACAGATTAGTACTGCGTTGGAATGCCTTTACTTTGCATTGTGTTTCGCATATCCACCACTACCTAACTTGTTTTGCTAGTAAGAAACATATTTATATGACATTCATTTTAAAGACTGAGAACCAGCATTTCTAAGAGCAAGTGGTAAATGTAGTACACTGCAGTCTTAAGTGCAAGGTTAGAAATTCTGCTTTTCTGAGGTGCAGAACTCCTTTGAATGTGTCCCTGTTTTGAAGCTTGCTTAGTGCTGAAGGGAAGTCAACATTAATGGCCCATTTTGTTAATCTTCCCAAGAAATTAGGTTATATGCAAGTGCATCTCTGTAGTAGAGGGCATTGTGAATGGGCTTCAGTCAGACAGAACAGTGTTTATCTTCAGAGAACTTTTTTATATAGTTTTAGCTTATTACATTTGAGGATTTTTTTACATCTATCATTTTTTTCTGATCCCTTTTTGCATAGAGCTGAGCAAGAGTTTGAAATGTGAAGCTTACAACCATATATCTATATTTTGGCTGTACAAAAAGGAAACTAAGCTATAAACAGTTTTAGTTAATTTTGGAGAGATCCTGTGTTAAAATGTGGGATCTGATGTAGTTTTCATTCTTTCTTCAACAAATGAGTCTCCAGTCTGACTCTGCCACTTATCTCTAGATTCTTGGATCTGAGACTCAAGCTCTTTCCATTTAACCATAATGCCCCTGACCACTGCATTACCTCGGATCTCATGATTTGCTGCTTTAACGATTCAATCAGGATTGCGTTCTCTCAAGCTCAAGCAGTTATTTCTCTGAGTTAGTGATTAAAAACTTTAAAGGTTAACTCTGTTATCCTATATATTACCTTTCTATAGTCATCCTCTCTTTACCCGGTAAGTTAGTTATCCTTTTACAATCTTTTGGTATCTTCCTTTTACTGTCATTGGTAGTTTTTTATTTTTCTCTACCTACCTATAAGATAATCTTATTACAATCATTGGTATAACTTTCTCTTTCATCTATCTTTATCCCCCTATATTTTAAAAAAAAAAAAAACAAACTCTATTTCTCTCACTTGACTGACTTTTGCCCTTCGGCATAGTTTATAGTAGTGGCTGAAAAGCCTACTGGATTTAAGAAGTTCAGTAACTGTGGGCACAAGATACCCAACTCTGCCCACAGGGAGTGCATTTATTATTTAGGCCCTTCTCATTTAGATACTACTTTGTATTGTTTGTGCTGGTTTCAATGCCAGAGCTATCAGTGACCGGCACAACAAGTTAAGTGCTTAAGGGCCTAATCCCTGCTTCTGCACATCCTTCTGTTTCAACTTCAAGGCCTCAAGCCCTCTCTCAGAAATCTAAATCTGCGGAGCCCAGGGAGCATATAAAGCACTCTGCTGTTATGTCTCCTGAATCTGCTCCGACATCAGAGCCTCCAACTAAAATATCCTTGCACTCCAATCCAAAAAACACTGATCCAACTCCTTCAACTTTTGAGTCTCCTCAGATCTGAAGTCCTCACTGTTCTCTGGAGCCAGTGTCCCCAAAACTGGTGTCTCCTTTCCTACAGGAGACACCAAGAAAGTCTTCTTTATCTCCTTCCACTTCTTCATCGATCAGGTCCTCCCAAAATCTTTCCAGAGCAGAGGTGGATAGGATGATAAAATTTCCCAGAACACAGATCCAGATTGAGGATCTTACCATCTTAGTCTTCTGTTGGATCTGTGAGCCTTAAGCCTCCCTCGCAAATACCATCATTTCTCCTTCTCTGATCGGACTTGCTGTTTGAGTCCTCTGATCATCTCCAGGAGTTGCAGCATCAGATCCGAAGATGCTTTCATCTTCGGCTCCTATTACTTCCTTGATCTGTTAGTCTCCAACTCACCTTGAGCAGGATGTGTGTCTCATTCGAAGCTTTGGTGTCTGATCCGAGGAGATGACTTTGACTCCAAAGCTTTCAGAGCTGTCGCTTCCCATCAGAGCCTTGGTGCTGGACAGTACAGCTCCAAATCCTCCCTCGGAGTGGAGGATTGGGAGGGGCAGTTTGATGTGAAAGTTTCATCTCCAGTTTGATTGAACTTCTCCTGGTCCCTCTACCTTCGAGATGGTGGAGAGGGTGTTCTTTCACCCGAGAGTTGTTTTGACTCTTACCTCTTAGGATCCTATTCCTATTTCCATTACGGATCCTGTTTCTGAGTCTCTTCATCCTACTCCACAGGGGCAGCCAGCCTGTAAGAGCTTCCAGGCAGTCCCAGTTGGGGAATTCCCCACCTCTTCCGACACCTCTTCAGAATACCCCACTGAAGAGCTCCCTCAGAAGAGGTTGTGCAAAAGGAGGCACTTAGATTTACCTCAGGAATCTGCAACCAAAGATGCTGATTTTGATGAAGGTTCCCTGAGATCTCCACTAGAAGATATCCCCTTTGGAGACATTCTAGAAATCCTACACCAAAAATCTCCTCTGAAACCATCTGTAGGAATCACCGTTCCTAGAAGTCTGAGTCTGGCCTGCCTACGTCTTGGGTTAACTCCTCCCATCCCCCAGTTAGATGAGATTGTAGATCTTGTCTCCCACCAGGTTTGGAAGGAGCCAGATAGCATTGAACTGATTCCATGGTATCCAAGAGCACCAGAAGACGCAGTTTTGCAGTTAGGGAATCCCAGTAAATGGAATGGTTGTTGCGGCAGCCGCCAAAAAGGAGCTGTCTGAGCAGAGCTCCTCTGTCCACCCTCCTAACAGAGAATCTAGGACATTGAACAGGTATGGGAAGTGAGGTTACACTTGGAATCTTTGCCTTATAGTTGCTTAACTATCTGACACACTAAACTAGATTAGATTACAGAGGGACTTAATCAAGAAACGTTCTAACATTACCCCTGGGTCCATGTTGATGGAGAAAAGAGAAGGCTTTTTTTTCCTCATGACTGGCCTCCCTACAATCTGTTTTGAATGGGTCCATAAGGGTAATCTCTCATGCAGCTGAGGGTTCCTTACAGGCCGCAGGTTCAGGGATATAGCCATCAGGAGACGTGCTGGGTGAGATTGTGTGATTTTTGCGGAGCCCTTCAAAGCATCATTCATCAGTATTCCCTTTGATGGATCCTCTCTGTTTGGGCCCACTGTTAGAGACATTTTCCTGCAGTGAGCAAGATCCTTTCAAGACTCTCATGGAAATTTTCTCTTCGAGGCAGAAGGGGAAATAACAGAAGACACCACCCACACAGCAGAGGGGGATCTGCAAAGCCAAGGCGTCCAAGATTCCCTCTCAGACTCTCACAGCACTCCTGAAGGATTGCCCAACTGTTCTTCTCTGGAGACAGTTGGGGGTGTTTGTCTTTGCACCCGAAAGTCTGGGCAGCCATCACAAAAGATGGGTGCATAGAATCATATCCAGAGGATATTTCTTTCCCTTTTTGCAAGTTCCCTTCAATGAAAAGAAAACCTCTCCCCGATGTTCCACCCAGTCAGTGGGAGTTCGCAGCCCTGGAGATTCAAAAGCCGCTAGACAAGAGTCATCCAAGAGGTCCCACCAGACCAAAGAAGATATGGATTTTATTCCAGGTTCTTTTTGGTGCCAGAGAAACGGGGGACGTGAGACCTAACCTGGATCTCTGTTATCTCTTCCTTTTGGAACATTTGCTGTTGAAACTGACACTGTCAGTGGTTTGGTATATCAACAAACAAGGGGGAACCAGGTCTTTACTGCCTTTGCTGAGCAGTGAGATTCTGGCAATGGGTGATCTCCAGACACTTTCTTGTAGAGATGTACATACTTAGGAAATCCAACATTCTACCAGACAAGCTCAGCAGGACTAATCTGATGCCTTATGAGTGGTCTCTCAATCAGTCAGTGGCAGATATGATCTTCCACAAATGGGGTCACTCTTGCCGCATTCTATTTGCCTCTCTCCTCAATGACAAATGCAGCAGGTTCTTTGCTCTTAATTTCCTCCTCAGGGACAGTCCCTGAGAAATGCTCCAGTCCACACTTGGCCCTCCAAACCTCTGTATGCTTTTCCTCCTACCTCTAAATCCACAAATTTCTTCAGAAAGCACTCCAGTTGAAGAGAAGGTAATCCTTATTACCCCTTCTAGCCTCAGCAAGTGTGGTTCCCCTTCTTATAGTCTCGCCTACTATGTTCCCCCCTGGACACTGGACCCTTGTCCAGACCTCTTATCACATCCATCAGGGATGACTCATCCGAACATTGCAGGCCTCTGAGAACCACATGGTTCCTCCAATTCCAGTGATGGCTAAACATTCCAGACTTTCCTCTCCTGTTTGCCAAATTTTATTTTCATTACAGAAACCTGCCACAAGGAAGATTTATGCACGTAAATGGAAGAGATTCTTTTTCAGCACAGCAGAGAAAGTTGGATCCTTTCACTGCTCCAGTCCTTGCTGTTTTAGGTTTTCTTGCTTCAATTTTTCAAAGTGGTTCTAGTTTCTCCACTATTAAAGTGCATTTGGCAGCCATCTCTGTCACATTGGATATGATGCTTCCCTGTTAGCTTCATCCAAGTTATGCAAAGTATTCCTGCAAGGTACCTTTTCACTTACACCTCCAATAAAAAATCTCACTCCTCTTTATGATCTCACTCTTGTTTTATGGAATATAATGTGATCACCCTTCGAGCCCTTCGCTAAGTCGGATCTCAAGTTTTCTTTCCAGGAAAACAGTCTTTCTTCTGGCTATAACTTCTGTGAGATGAATTTCTGAGCTGCAAGCCCTCTCTTCCAAACCACCTTACCTGATTTTCCACAAAGAAATGGTTACCTTATGTACCAATCCTCCTTTTTTTTTATCCAAACTTGCCTCTGAAACAAACATCAATCAAGTGATCAATTTGCCAGTTTTCTTTACTAAATTTGACAACAGAGGGGAATACATGCTTCACCTTTTAGATGTACATAGGCAACTTTGCTTCTGTCTTCATAGAATGAAAGAATTTAGAAAACCTGACCAATTGTTTGTCCTTTTCCAGTAACAAATTGGGAAACCAGTATCCAAAACTACCCTAGCCAAATGGATAGCAGATTGTATCTCTTATGTTTATTCTTTGAGAAGTTTAACTTTGTCAGAGCATCCAAAAGTACGTACACTCAGTTAGGTCAATGGCTACGTCAGCTGCTTTTTGGACCAGAGCTTCTGTGTGATATTTGTGCAGCTGCTGTATGGTCCAGTGCTCATACTTTTATTGCTCGTTGCAAGTTGGATCTCATATCCAGAAACACGGCTGCATTCGGTTCTGTGTTTCTCCAGAACATTCTTCCATGTGGGCCACCCAAGGTTAACTTAGCTGGAGACTCTGTCCCATTCATTGAGGAATGAAGGAAATAGGCATCATAAAATGTAAAAGCTATATACTCACCATGACTATGCATCTGTGTTGTCCATTTTCATTCTTCAGCCCCCCCCTTTCCCTTATCCATGTCTTTGGGAGTGATCTGATGAACTTTTTTGTTAGGAACTACAGTTCCTATTTGAGCCCCTATTCCATTACTCTGCTTTCTCTTGGTATTATCATTATTTTTATTATTTATACTGTGATAGTCATATAGTATGAGCAAACTCGATGTTAGGTAATGCAGTGGTCAGGGGCATTATGAGTAAAGGGAGGAGCTTGGCAGTCTGATGCAAGAATCTAGAGCTAAGTGGCCAAGTTGAGACCTATTTGTTGAGGAAGATTAAAACTGGACAACACAGATGCATAGTTATGGTAAGTACATGACTTTATTTTTGTACCACAAATGATGCGATTCATACAGGGATGAGGCTGGTCTCGAGTATGTAAGTGCTAATGTCATAAATGGAGATCAGTGGTACTTAAATTAAAACTTACATGATTGTTAGAGCTAGCACCTGTTTGCCTTATTTGACTACACAGCTAGCACCTGTTTGCCTTATTTGACTACACAGCTAAATATAGTAGCATTGTTTTGCATGCACTGCAACATTATTTAACCTTCCACATTGCACTGCAACCGTCTTTACACCATGTTCCACTTTGTAGTACTTGATCTTTATTCATTATAAGTGGAACAGCCTATATGGTGTAGTTGAAGTATTGCATGCATTAGAAAGCTGCATTTTGGTAATGCACTGCAGTTTGCCGTACAGTGTAACAGGATTTTTACTTTACGGCATTTGTTGATGTTAAATTTTAGTGTTATGGTGTTTTATTTCCTTTAATATAACTGATATTCCAAGAATACGTTTATAGACCCAGTTAAGAAATAAGATTAGAACTCAGATGCCTATATCAGAACAGTGTAATATAAAGTTTGTTTAGAAGTTGCATGTATAGTAAATTGAAATAAGAAGGAAAAAGAACTTTAACACAGTTTTTTTCTGGCACTAGTAACCAGATGTACTTCATTCTAGTTTACACCTAGTAGAAATCCTTAGCTTTGTGTTTTTCTTTTAGCTGCTGAATAATACTCCTGTTGAGATTTTTGCTTATGTTGTAGCTAGGACTTTTCTAATTAGAGACCCTGGCAATAAGTGCCTAATTTCTAAGCCTCAGATGAAATGTGTTGTTTACCTCTTTCTTTAGGAAATTATGGATCGTATCTATAAGAATGTAATGAGCAAAGTGCAAGAGATGAATTGTATCCAGAGGATGCTGTTTAAACTTGGTTATAAGTATAAACTGAAACAGATAAAACATGGATACGATGCACCTCTGTGTAATAAGTAAGTATGTAGTTTCGTAATGGCTAGAATTAAGAGTGCCTGTAAACAATTGTAAATAACTGTGTTTAACTGTGCACCACTAAAGGGTTTCATATAACATAGAAACTGTATTTTGCCCTTGTGCATATATTGTTTGATCTTTCTCAAAAATTTGCCTGTCTTTGTGAGTCATGAATAAGGTCACCTGTACACATCATTTCAAGAAAGAGAGGCCTAGAGTAGAAATCCGGAGATAAAATATCAGCGATAGTGAGTGAAAACTGTATTAAAGGATGCAAATCTAAACCTGCTGTGTCAAATGAAAAATGTGCAGATTTGTGTCCGTACAGAGGTTGCTGAAACAATGCATCACTTCAGAAAGACTGCATCACTAAAACAAAAATTAAGAAAGCATTGTTACTGAGGTGAATTCCACCTTTAATCCCTACATGCCAGTGACTCTAAGTCTATTAATTGCATGAGCACTCAACAACCCCCATACACGCACGCACACACACACACACACACACACACACACACACACACACACACACACCCTCCCCACACACACACACTTAATGGAATTCCGCAGCTTCAGTTACTGTTACTGCTTATTTAATTCCATAAAGCAGAGAATAGTAAGTTTGCAATTCCAGAAAATACCATGGTGCTAAGTTTAGAAACCTCACACTTTAAAACCTCCATATATGTTTGGAACATATGAAGCAAATTACATAGTGTTACGTGCACATTATAGTAAAGTCGCGCACTGCTTATAAATGTAGCTTGAAATATATTTCATGTTGTGTTTTTCATGACCAAGACTAATTTGGAGAAATCTGAAGAAAGTAGCTGAATGAAAGAAATATTCAGCAACATATTTTCTCATTTAAATTGAAGAAATTGTATAAGCTTTCAGAAATATCTGGTAAATTAAAAAAGCTGGGTGTAAAAGATTTTTCATATGTCTAATGGGTTGCTTTAATTTAAAAATACATTTATGCATGTCACTTCAAAAGAATTTACATTTGTATGTTGAAAAGAATGCAAATTCCTGTTAAGTCTCAGATTTTTTACTGTTCAGATTAGAATGGTCAGCTATGTTATCTTTCAAGATTTTTCTGGGGTGTTTATGGAAGCTATATTTAAAGCCGCGGTGGTACAGCGGTTGCGTTGTTGCCTCACAGCAAGAGGTTCTCCAGTTTGATTCTCAGCTAGTGTGCGGGGAGTGCCTTCTGTGTGGAGTCTGCATGTCCTCCCCGTGGTCGAATGGCCTCCGAAAGACATGCATGAATGGGTGTGCCTTTGCTGAAGGTTGGGCTTCAGGCTGGCAACTCGGCACCATAAAAAAAAAATCTACTGCCAATCATTAGCGGACCGGAGTTCCGCTGTGGCGACCCCTTACCGAAGCCGAAAAGACAAACATTTCAGATATTTGAATTTCCGTGTTTGTCACAGATTGGAATTTACTGTTTGCTTTGTCCGGCAATTGTCAGTTGAAATGAAATTAGAAATAAAATATTAATAAAGGTAACTAGAAAAGAACTACAACTGAAAACTAGCTGACAGGACAACATTTTTCGTAAGTAACTGTAGCTGTTAATAGCTTGCTTTAGACCTAGAATTTTCAGAAGGTAGTCTGCTGTACATGAGTAATCTAATGTAGGAATACTTTGGTTACAGCACATTCATAGTCTTTTGCTATCAAAATAACTGTATCCTCGACAGAAAATGCAACTCCACTATCATTTGCACTGCCTGTCAGCTGCTTCATGTACAGTGCTTAATGTAGTAGTTAAATTACGTAGATCTGTTATTCAAAGGCCTTAAAACCTAATGCTTTTCTGTGTAAATCACTTGTCAGTACCTGTAGTGATTAATTTCCTTCACCTAATAGATATCCCTTGTTACCAGAGTTCCTATAAGGCTGTAAATGTAAATACTGTAAATGTAAATACCAGACAGTTTTACTCCATTCATTCAGTTTCGGCTCCATGTCTAATCTGTACTGCACTCAGGGTTGCCAGATTTCCAACCAGCCAGGTAGGGACAAAAAAAAAAAAAAGTCTTTCACGGCAAGTGAAGACCAAAAAAAAAAGGTCTTTATTGTGGGACTGAGTTCCACATTAAAGAACAGTACCTCTGCACTAAGCACGGAGCTTCTCGTGTTTAATGCATTGCAGATGTTCATCGTGCATACAGCTGCAGTCATAACAGATGGGTTCTCCTGCCGTCAGGCGGGTCCTCAGTCGGCCGAATTCCAAAGTCTAGGTCCGGCGTCAGTTGTCGTCGCTTCTTCCCTGACGTCAGTGCGACAGGGGTATAAAAGAACCAGCCAACGCCATCTTCTTCAGTCTTTCTTGCCGTGTGGTGCCCGAAGCAGAAGCAGTTTGCAAGTGCCGGTCGGCCAGCTCCTGAAATTACGAAAATTTTGCAACCGAAGTCTTCTTGAAAGCTAAGTACCCCATTGGGGAAACTTTTCTTGCCTCAGACCGATGTCAGACAAAGTTAATCATTGTATTTCATGTGGGAAGCAAATACCGCATAAGGATTTTCATTCCCTCTGTATTCCTTGCTTAGGCCCAGACCATGACGTCTCGGTCTGTCGTTTTTGTGCTACATTCAACAAACGCACCATTAAGCGTCTGGCGGAGTTCGCCCAGCATTATTTTGGCAAAAAATGTAACTATATTATGTCTTCGGATACTCCGACTCCAGTTTTGTCTAAAAAACGCAAAGATAAGGACCGACACACAAGGTCCACGGCCTCTACCGACACCACGACAAAGCCGACTACAGGTGGTCCGGTTCTCAGCGAGGCGCCTACGCAGCCCCTGACTACCGACGACACTTCTTTGGTGGTGTCTTCTGTACCCAAGGTCGCAGGCTCCTCAGCCCACACCCCGACTACAGATACCGAAGCCACTCTTGGTGGTGAATCTCAAAATGTAGACAGGTCTGCCTGCTCTCAAGGTGTCTTCAGACCTTCCTCTTCTTTTTCCATCAAGGCTTTCACTAAGTCTAAAGCAGCCATGCATTCTAAGAGACTAGCTACACAGGGCCCATCTCCAGGCACCATGCCTAAAAAACAGATGCTTAAAATGGCTGAGGATTTAATTACTCTTATCAGGGGTTCTCAACCCCCCCCCCCCCGGACAAAAGGCCCAGAGTTGAGGAAGAATCCCCCTCCTCTGACCAGGCCTCCATTATATCAGAGCACTCTGATGAACAGGAACATTCTTACTCACCTTTTGAAGATTCTGATGCAGAGGAGTCCATTCCCTCTGTCTCCCCTC
Organism: Protopterus annectens; assembly: GCF_019279795.1. Taxonomy (NCBI): domain Eukaryota; kingdom Metazoa; phylum Chordata; order Ceratodontiformes; family Protopteridae; genus Protopterus; species Protopterus annectens. The sequence continues at coordinate 465,915,253 of NC_056749.1, forward strand.
CTGAGGATTACTCATTTGGGGAAACCTTGCATACCTTAAGAGAACACTTCCACTGGGAAGGCCAAGAGTACTCAGATTCCAAGAAAAGGCTTAGGGATTTTCTCTTGCTACCTCAGCACAGGCCTCTGGCTATACCTCCTGTCTTAGACATACTAGATGATGTGTACTCGGAGGCCTGCCTTAACCCGGATTCTTTACCTCCAGCCCCAGTCAAGCCTGACAGGTACTACCGGGTCCCTGACTCACACCAATTTTTATACAAAAGCCATGCGGCTGACCCAGAAACTATCTCACCAATCAAAAATTGCTAAACATGGAGTTTCTCGTGTTTAATGCGGAACATTGCAGTTCCGCATTCAACAGAAGTAGCTCCGTGTTTAGCGATTTTTGATTAGCCCGTATACCGGCATACGGGCCAATTAAAAATAATTAAACACGGAGCTACTTCTGTTTAATGCGGAACACAAGAAGCTCCGTGTTTAGCGATTTTTGATTGGCCCGTATGCCAGGTATGCGGGCCAGTCAAAAAAAACAAAAAAAAACAAAGCGGAGGCTGGCCAGGATTTAAACCGGCAGGGCGGGAATCTGGATCTGGCTGCTGATCTCGGGACAGTCCTGCCCAAATAGGGACGTCTGGCAACCCTGACTGCACTAAGGAAATATTCTTTTTGCAACAGTCATTAAAGAATTAGTTTCACAAGCCTTCAAGGTGAATTCCTCGAAGTAATGTTTCATATTTGTCTCTTATCAGCTAGTAGCTTAACATTTTCTTCACTCTAAATCCTGCTTAACAATGAATGGAATGAACATGACTGAAAATTGTCTGTTTCTTCTAATACTTATCAGCTATATCTTTGCTGTAGTGGCATGCCTGATACAGGTAACTTCTAGATGTTATGTGATCCTATCTCGCCTACATTCTTTACTGATGGGTTCGGAGCCAATCCTCTGCTCCGACTCGGCACGCTATGCTATAGAGCGAAGCCTCTTATTGGCTGAGCTATTCTATATCCCAGGATGCACCACCACTACTTCCCCAGATCTCGTTTGCCGCTTACAAGCTAGGATGTGGTCTCGAACTTGGCTGAGCTAAGTGCTTTTTTTCTGAAAGTTTTTCTGTCAGGAAATTCTTTAATCTTTACCCAAAAGCTGTTTTAACAGCTATCGTTGTGTATAAGTGTGTTTTTGTGAATTTTTTGTGGTAAATTTGTGTGACTGGACAGGGAAAGGTTTCCGTTTAAGTTAGAGGGGCCTTCCCCTAGTTCTTTAGTGAGTCGTCTTGTTATTTCGGAGAGGTCAAGTACCTGTTTGAGTTAGAGGGTTCTTGGCCTTCTTTTTGGTGTATTTGTATTTGTTTAAGTTTCTTGGACTTTCGCCTCTCGTTAAAAAAAAAAAAAAAAAAAAGTTTTTTATTGTTGTGAAAATCTTTGTGCTGAGTTACATACATTGTGTTTTTCTCTGTTATAGTGAGTAGTCTACAGGCGTTATGTCTAAGGAGCATAGACCCTCAGGATTTAAGAAATGCATGAGATGCAACTACAAAATGTCCATCACGGACGATCACTCCTTATGCGTGTACTGTTTAGGCGCCAAACACCTTCAGGAGTTTTGCAGCGTGTGTCATGCTTTTTCCTCTAGGGTCCTCCAAGAGAGGAAGAATAAATTGATCTTAAAAGGGCTTATCAAACTCTCCTTTGAAGAGGCCTTATCTTCCTCTCCAGCTAAGAAAAAGGAATCGGCTCCGACCAGCCCGTCGGAACCGACCACTAAGAAATCTAGGCAGGCTTCTCCATCGGCTCCACGGACTTCGGAGCCAAGGGCGGAACGGTCTGCCTCGATGCCTCCAGCCTCGACTCCTCTGGTTTCGGAGCCGATGGCTGTTCGGAGCCGATGGCTGGGGCTTCGAGAAGCGGGTCACCTTCATTGGCTCCACTGATTTTGGAGCCGATGAGGGTTGCCGGCTCAGACTCTTCCCCTTCGGCGCCGAAGCCCTCTTCGGCACCGAGGGAAATTGCTATGGAATCTCCTTCGGCACCGATACTGATAGAGTCTATTCGGAGCCGGTCTCCCCAGTCCTTCGGAGCCGATGGAGAAGTCGGTTCGGACCCGGTCGGTCTCCTCCCGATCTTCCAAGATGTCGGATTCGGACATCGACAGGGTGCTCCTAAGACTGTTTCAGTCTCCTGTATTCCAGAAATTAGTTTCTGCTCCAGCCCATTCGGCTTCGGAGCCGATGGCCCACCCTGTAGTTCTGGTTCCTCCTCCAACAGCCTCGGCACCGTTGGAGCCGGTGCTGGTGGAGCCGATGGAGGTTTTCGGGTCGGCTCCGACCCTTACTCCACCCCCGGCTCTTGAGTCGGGGTTCGGTACACGGACCTCCTCGGTCTGCCCCGGGGGGGACGCTTCGGGACCGATGTTTTCGGTTCTGAGCCTTCCTCTCGATGCGTCTGCTGCGGGGGTACCGTCTACTGTTGTGGCCCCGCGGGTTGGACCTTCCCAGGACTCTGGCGGTCCGGCCTTCAGGGCCATGAGGAGTGCTTTGGCCAAATCTTCTTTGGCTACCTCCACGGTCTCACCGGCACCTTCCCTACACACGGAGACTGGGTCTTTTGTAGTCCCCCTGTCGCTAGACAGCGGAGCCCCGGGGCCTGAGGTCACCCCCAGTGGGGTTTCCCCCCTTCCTGGAGGTCCCTCTGAAGCTTCTTCGGAGGAACCCCCAAGGAAAAGACTGTGCAAGAGGAAGCACGTCGACTCCCCCGGTGAGTCTCTCACGTCTGACACTGATCTTGATGATGCGGAGGGGTCCCCTAAGTCGTCCTCAGATGATGTCTCCTTTGCAGACATCTTGGAAGCCCTCAAACAACGAGGTGGCTGGTATTCCAAACCCCCTTCTGCTGACGAGTCGGTGTTCCTCAAGGCCTTCGGGGTTCAGCCCTCCACCTCCTGGGTGTCTCCGCCCTTCGAGCTCCTAGATTTGATCTGTCGAAGGGCGTGGGAGCATCCAGACTCTGTCGAACCGGTGCCGGCTCGCCCAAATAAATTCTTGTCAGCACCCCCAGAGAAGGAGTTTCTGACCAAATGTGTGGCTGTAGATGCCCTGGTGGTGGCATCTGCTACCCAACAAGATGTAGCAGAGGCTGCGACGTCTGTCCATCCTCCTAATAAGGAGTCTAGGAGCATGGACCGGTACGGGAAGCGCACCCTCAGTTCAGCGGCCTTTACTTTAAGGTCCCTGAACTATTTGACGCACTTCACTAGATTTCAGAGGGATCTGATCAAGGAGCTTTCAGATACCCTCTTGGGTAACCTACCTGAGCAGCTGGCCCAGACGGTTGGCTCTCAGTTGGCTACTCTGTCATCGATATCAAACTCGTCCATGAGGCTTATTTCATATGCAGCCGAGGGGGCGAGTAGAGCGGCGGGTACGGGTGTTGCTCTACAGAGGCAAGCCTGGCTCCGCCTGTGTCATTTTGCAGAAGCCTTTAAGTCTTCCTTTGCCGACGCTCCCTTTGATGGGTCCTCTTTGTTTGGACCCAAGGTAAAGGACACATTGACCCGCTGTGAGCAAGAAGGTAAGACTTTGACTGCCGTAGGGGCACGGTTTTCCACTCCCTTTCGGCCTTACCCAAAGGCTAAAAGAGGAGGGAAATTGTGGTTCTGTAAGTCTTATCCCTCGCAGCAGGACGATCCCCCTTCTAGAGGCAGAGGAGGGGGAAATTTTTCTGGAAGACGCCGTCCCAGAGGCGGCAGAGGCCCCCGCAACACTGGAGACCGCGAGTCCTTTCGTGGCTCTTCAGCCTTCCACAATCCCTGAAGGATTGCCCGACTGTGCAGCTCCGGAGCCAGTCGGGGGTCGTTTTTCGAGGCACCTAAAAGCCTGGGAGGGTATCACTCAGGACCGATGGGTGCTTCGAATCATCGCCGGAGGTTACGCCATCCCCTTTTCACACCCCCCTCCACCGTCCAGGAAAATCCCGGACCCGCCACCCAGTCAACGGGAAATCGCAGCCTTCGAAATCTCAAAGCTGCTTCAAAAAGGAGTCATCCAACCGGTCCCCGCAGACCAGATTGGATTAGGGACTTAAGATTCTTTTTGGTGCCAAAAAAGACCGGGGACTTGAGGCCCATTTTGGATCTCAGCAACCTAAATCGTTCAGTCAAGAAGTCCAAGTTCCGAATGGTCACCTTACAATCCATTCTCCCACTGCTGGAGAAAGGTGTTTGGATGTGCTCCATAGATCTCAAGGACGCCTATTATCACATCCTGATAGATCAGGCGTCCAGAAGACATTTGCGCTTCAGCCTGGAAGACAGTCATTTTCAGTTCTGCGCACTGCCCTTTGGTCTCACCACAGCCCCCAGGGTGTTCACCAAATGTTTGGCTGTCGTGATTGCTCACCTGAGGAGTCTAGGATTCCAGGTGTTTCCGTATCTGGACGACTGGCTCCTGACTGCCACCTCCAGGCGTCTACTATTGCAGAACCTAGCAGCCACCATATCACTAGGCACTTCCCTTGGAATCACCTTCAATTGGCCAAAGTCTGTGTTGCTGCCATCTCAGCGCATAAGGTTCATCGGAGTAGAGATAGACTCAAACCAAATGCGGGTCTCTCTTCCTACAGAAAGGATACAGACTATACAGGCTCAAGTCCGAGCCTTGCTTCTCAAATCCAAAGCCCCAGCCAGGATGGTCCTGCAGCTATTAGGCTCCATGTCGGCCACTGTTCTCCTAGTCCCCTTAGCAAGATTGCATATGAGAATTCTCCAGTGGCTCCTATCGACCCAGTGGTCCTTTCAGGATCTCCCTCTGTCACCTCATACGGATCACGGAAACCTGCAAACGGGACCTCCGCTGGTGTCCTCCAATCTGGATCAGGGACGATCCTTTGTTCCACCTCCTCCTACAGCCACATTGACGACGGATGCCTCCCAGACGGTGGGGGGGGGGGCATTACCTGGGCAGGTCAGTCCAAGGCAATTGGCATTCCGACGAGAGTCTCCTTCACATCAACATTCTAGAAATGAGGGCGGTGCTTCTATCTCTACAAGCCCTCCACGATTACCTCCCTCAGGGCGTAATCGCCATTCAGTCCGACAACATGTCAGTAGTCTGGTATCTGAACAAACAGGGAGGGACCAGATCCTACCCCCTTTGCATAGAGGCCATGAGAGTTTGGGAATGGGCAGTGGCGACCAGACATTTTCTGGTAACGAATCATATCCCTGGGAAATCCAACATGATAGCCGACAGACTAAGCAGAACTATTCTCTCTCCTCACGAGTGGTCTCTGAACTATGCAGTGGCAACTCAAATCTTCAGCAGATGGGGAACTCCTTGTTGCGACCTTTTCGCAACCCCGCTGAACGCGAAGTGCAGAAAATTCTTCTCTCTCACTCCAGCTCCGGGGGAGATTCCCATGGACGCCCTAGCCCATCCTTGGCCCACCGGCTTGCTTTACGCCTTCCCTCCGGTTCCCCTCCTTCCCAGAGTGATCCAAAAGGCGACTCACTCAGGGAGCAAAATGATTCTAGTTGCCCCTTACTGGCCTCGTCAGGTATGGTTTCCCTATCTTCGGAAGTATGCTCTGGACAGTCCATGGTTCCTGGATCAGATCCCGGACCTATTAATTCATCAGTCAGGACAACTCCATCGGTCCCTTCACTCTTTGAAGTTAACAGCTTGGCTCCTCCTCTTCCGACTATAGTCAGAAATCATACTTTAGACCCGGAAGTCATACGTATCTTATCCTCGGCCCACAAGTCTGCCACTAGGAAATTGTATACTAGCAAATGGAAGAGATTTGCTATTTGGGCTCAACTCCGGGGTCTAGATCCCATCACTGTCCCGGTGTCAGAAGTCCTGAAATTTCTAACTTCCCTATTCAATCAAGGTTCTTCAGTCTCTACCATCAACGTCCAATTGGCAGCTATTTCCAATTTTCATGAATCTATAAACCCACCTTTGATGAGCAACAGATTGTGTAAAACCTTCATAAAAGGTGCTGCGCTTTTACGACCTCCGATTTCTCATCCTGCTCCTCCGTGGGATCTCGATGTGGTATTACGTGCCTTAACCTCCTCCCCTTGAACCGGCAGCAACCTGTGATTTGAAATTTCTTTCTTGGAAAACTGCCTTTCTGGTCGCGATTACTTCAGCCAGAAGGGTTTCAGAGCTTCAAGCTCTAGCTGTCAAACCACCGTACCTGGTTTTTCACAAAGATAGAGTATCCCTCAGGCCTAACCCATCCTTTGTCCCTAAAGTTTGTTCCAGCTTTTGCCTGCAACAGTCATTAGAACTGCCAGTTTTCTTCCCAAAGTACTCAAACAAAGCAGAATACATCTTCCACACATTGGATGTTCACAGACAATTGCGATTTTATTTAGATAGGACCCAACAAACACGGAAAACAGATCAATTGTTTGTGTCCTTTTCGGACAATAAATTGGGCAAAGCCGTCACAAAGGTCACTATTGCCAAGTGGATCAGGGACTGTATTAGTCAGGCTTAGTCCTCTTCTAATAAAGAGCTTACAACCTCTGTCAAAGCTCACTCTACAAGAGCTATGGCTACTTCAGTAGCATTCCATTCTAAGCTTGCCATTAGCGACATTTGTGCTGCGGCTACGTGGTCTTCTCCGCACACCTTCATTTCCCACTACAAATTGGATGTGGCATCTCGGGGGAGAGCTTCATTTGGTTCCACAGTTCTCAAGAGTGTTTTCCAGTGAGCCACCCAGGAATCGGGTGCTAGGGACACTGTCCCATCAGTACAGAATGTAGGCGAGATAGGATCACATAACATCTTTTAGTTATGTACCTACCATAACTTTAGATGATGTCCTTCAAGGATGCATCTGCAGTCATAACAAATGGGTTGTCCTGTCGTCAGGCAGCCCTTCGGTCGGCCGGATTCCAAAGTCTGGGTCTGGCCTCGGCTGGTGTCGCACTTCACCCGACGTCATCTCTGCTGGTCTTCGGGTATAAAGGCATCAGCCAACGCCATTTTCCTCAGTCTTTCTTGCCGCGTGGCGCCCGAAGCAGAAGCTGTTTGCAAGTGCCGGTCGGTCAGATCCAGAGATTACTACCGAATACTACTTCGAAGATTTCTAAAAAGCTAAGTACCCCGTTGGGGACTCTTTCTTGCCTCGGCCGATGTCAGAAAAAGTAAATAACTGTTTAACTTGTGGGAAACAAATACCTCATAAAGATTTCCACTCTTACTGCCTACCTTGTTTAGGCCCAGACCACGACGTAGCAGCCTGTTTAGCCTGTGCTTCCTTCAACCGACGAACGCTTAGGCGTCGGTCGGAGTTTGCTGAACAGTTTTTCGGCTCAGATTTTGCGTACATTATGCCGTCGGATCCTCCGACTACTCAAATTGTTAAAAAACGCAAAGAAAAAGACCGACACTCGCGGTCCGCGGTTTCGGCCGAAACCACGGTTAAGCAAACCGCGAGTGTCTCTGTTTCGGCCGAAACCGAGCAAACGGGTCAATCTTCAGCCGAATCCATCACTACTACCGAGGCTCCTGCTACCCTAGTTGAATCGGCCTCTGAAGTTTTGCCTACTAATGTGGTTCCTATTGAATTATCAGACACCATCCCTTTGGATGTCTCTACCCCAGCACGTGGTGCTGCTAGGCCTCCTGCAGCCATGTCTATTAAGGCCTTTGCCAGGGCTAAAGCAGCCAAAACTGCTAAATCAGTGCCTGTTAAGCCCCCCTCACACAGGCCCAGTTCCAGTTCACAAATGCTTACTCTGGCAGAGGATCTCATATCTTTAATTAGGGGATCCCAATCTCACCCAGACAGGGCCTCTCAGCCTCCAGAAAAGAGACCTAGAGCAGAGCCCTCAGAGCCAGTGTCCTATGATGATTCTTCGATTGACTCAGACATTACAGACCATCCAGAGGCTCCTTTTTCTACTTATGAAGATTCCGATGCTGAAGAATCTATTCCATCTGCCTCTCCACCAGAGGAATTTTCCTTTGGGGAAACCTTACATGCCATGAGAGAACAATTCCAATGGCAGGGACAAGATTTCTCAGACTCAAGAAAAAGGCTTAGGACCTTTCTACACTTACCACAACATAGGCCCTTAGCTCTACCTCCAGTTCTGCCTGTTGTGGATGATGCATTTAATGATGTTTGCACTGCTCCTGATACTTTACCTCCAGCCCCTGCCAAACCAGATAGGTTTTACAGGGTACCAGACACTCATCACCACCTATACAAGGCCCCACTTGCAGATCCTGAGACTATCTCCCAGGGGCCTAAGGCAGTAGCCGACCTCAACAAAAAACCCTCTCCCTTCTGAAAGGGAATCCAGATCCTTAGAGAGATGGGGAAAAAAGTTTACACCTCTGCTACTCTCTCAGCTAGAGCTTTGAACTGTCAGTTTCATATGATCCAATACCAAGAGTTTATGCTTGATCAGTTAACTAAGAAACTGTCCTCTGATGACTCCTTAGATAAGAAATATGTTTTAGAAATGGTGAATAACATTCAGCAGGTTAGTAACCATTCTTTAAAATGTGGCTATGATGCACTGGAGGCTTCATTTAGATCAGCCATGACTGGCACAGTTATAAGAAGGCATGCATGGTTGAAAGAACAGGTCTTGCCGGATCATGTTAAAGCAAAGCTGTTAGATGCTCCTATGGATAAGGCCAGTCTATTTGGTACTCCTGCTCAGCAAGTAATGAAGAAAATGGAAGAGAAGGCAAAATCTGTACAAACAGTTAAGGATTTCTTACAGGTTCAGCCCCCAAGGTTTAGCAGGAACTGGCCTTCCAAAAATTGGTCCTTTCCAGACTTCTCAAAATCTCAGAGAGGCAGGAATAGACGTTCCAGAGGCAGAAATCAATTCAGAGGAGGTGCCTACAGAGGACGCCACTGGCAAGGCAATAACCAGCGAGGCACAGACACAACCACTGCCACTGCAACAGGACAATCACAGTGACTTGGCACTGACACCGCCTACCAGGGAACAAATAGCAGCACCTTTAGGCGGAAAGTTAGCCTTATTTTAAAAAAATTGGCACTATATCACAAGAGACAAGTGGATTTTGCAGACCATAGACCAAGGCTACAGGTTTCACTTCCACACCTTACCAGTAAAAAGGGGAATGCCAAACCTACCTCCAAATCAAAAAACAGAAGCTCTAAAGCAGATAGCTCAATTAACAAAGATGAGAGCTGTGGAAAGAGTACCACTAACAGAACAGGGCAAAGGATTCTACTCCAGACTCTTCCTAGTACCAAGAAAAGAGAAAAGTTGGAGACCTATTCTCGACCTGTCCGTCTTAAATACATTCATCATTGTCCCAAAATTCAAAATGCTGACCCTACAGCAACTTCTTCCCATGCTGGGCAAGGAGTGTTGGCTGGTAACTCTAGATCTCAAGGAGGCATACCTGCACGTCCCCATACGACCAAATTGCAGAAGATACCTCAGATTTCTTGCAGGATCAGAGCATTATCAATTCTCAGCATTGCCCTTTGGCTTATCTACTGCCCAGAGTATTCACAAAATGCCTGGCATCAGTAATCGCTCATTGCAGGCTACAGGAATCCAAATTTATCCATACCTGGACGACTGCCTGATACAAGCGGACAACAAAAGCAAGCTGACAAAAGACTTACAAAGAGTCATTTGCTTACTACAAGCCCTGGGATACACAGTCAATTTAAAAAGTCAAGACTGATACCATCCCAAACAAGAACATTCTTGGGTGCGGAAGTGGACACAGTAAAACAGATGGCATTCCTAACTGCAGAAAACAAGAACAACTCCTCTTTACTTCTTGGCATTAACAAAGCAGAACAAACTAACAGCAAGAAAAGTACTGCAGGCCTTGGGCTTCATGGCATCATGCATAATCCTGGTCCCCCATGCCAGACTGCATATGAGGAAGCTACAGTGGTACCTGAAGAATTTATGGTCTCAACACAGGCACAGCTTAGAAACCGAAATCCCACTAATCCCATGCCTGAAACAAGAGTTCCTATGGTGGGCTCAAGCATGCCAGTCAAACCCAGGCTTGCCCTTCCACAACTTTCAAGCAAGCCAAACCATCACAACGGACGCCTCAGACCTAGGCTGGGGGGCACACATGCTGGACAAATGCATACAAGGATTATGGACTCCAGACCAGCTGCACCTGCACATAAATCAAAAAGAAATGCTGGCAGTAAAACTGGCAATCCAGAATTTCAGACCATTCCTCAAAGAAGGCCATCTAATGATAAGGACAGACAACACCACAGTCATGTGGTACATCAACAAACAGGGAGGCACTCATTCATACCCCTATGCAGAATGACTCTGGACCTTTGGAATATGGCTCTGAGCTACAACATCCAGTTACAGGCAATATTTGTACCGGGAAAAGAAAACACCCTAGCAGACATGTTAAGCAGAACTACCTCGGATGCTCACGAATGGATGCTACACCCGGACATCTTCAAGGCCATCACAAAGAAATGGGGAATGCCACAAATAGACCTATTCGCATCCCCACTCAATCACCAGCTCAAGAAATTCTGCACAAGGACATGCCACCCACTTGCATGGAAGGTGGACTCTCTGTCCTTCAGTTGGAAAGGCCTGACAGCATATGCATTTCCACCACTTCCTTTGATGCACAAGGTACTACTGAAAATCAAAGAGGAACGTCCAAGGATAATTCTGATAGCTCCAAATTGGCCAAGACAACACTGGTATCCATTGCTGAGGAGCATGTCTCGGGGGAGAACGTGGACACTACCCCTGATGCCTTTGATGTTAACTCAGAACAACTACAACATCATGCATCCAAACCTAAAAACTCTGCAACTGACTGCCTGGAACATCACATAACAGCAACTAACCCAGATTTATCCCAAAGGGTTAAAGACATTATCCTTGAAGCCCGCAGACCTTCAACAAGAAGGAACTATGCAGGAAAATGGAAAAGGTTTGTCATTTGGAGTACTGAAAGAGGAAAAGATGTGTCAAAGATAGATATTGCTAACATCCTGGAGTACTTGGCAGAGCTTCTCCATACAGGCCTGTCCTATTCCTCCATCAAGATACATGCATCAGCTATTTCTGCAGAATACAGCTTCGATCCCCCGGTCTTCTCACATCCTCTACTCAGGCAGTTCCTCAGAGGAATCAAGAATGTAAAACCTCCTAGGAAACCACCTTTACCAACATGGGACTTGAAACTTTGTGCTAGAAAAATTGACACTCCCTCCATTTGAACCAGCAGCAACAGCAGATCTTCAACTCCTATCATGGAAAACTGCTTTCCTACTGGCAATTACTTCAGCAAGAAGGGTTTCGGAACTATAGGCCTTAATGGCAGTACAACCCTTCCTAATCTTCCATCAAGATAGAGTGTCCATGAGAACTAATCCTACATTTATGCCTAAGGTGGTATCTAGAGTGTCTCTAAACCAGGCAATCCACCTACCTACCTTCTTTCCCAATCCACAGAACAGGGGGGAAAGACTGCTGCATACCTTGGATGTGCATAGACAGTTACGCTACTACCTGGACAGAACCAAAAGTAACAGAAAGACTGACCAGCTTTTAGTAGCCTATGCAACAGGAAGGGAAGGAAAAGCAATTTCCAAACAGACAATCTCCAAATGGATAGGAAATTGCATAAGATTCTGTTACTCCTACCATGGAAAACCAATTCCACAGAACATAAGACCTCACTCTACAAGGGCTACAGCCACTACCACAGCTTTCTTACGAGGAGTGGCAACCAAGGACATTATTGAGGTGGCTACTTGGACCTCCGTGCATACATTTGCCAAGCATTATAACTTACCTCTATACTCTAGATCCCGAGCAGTTTTGCCACTGCTGTATTGCAAGGGATCCTAACTACACCATAATTCTTCTTCCTCCTCCCCTAGTTTGGCTATGGTATTCTACCCATTTGTTATGACTGCAGATGCATCCTTGAAGGACATAGTACAGTTTTGTACCTACCATAAATGTAGATGTCCGAACAGGATAGCATCTGCAGTCAGGATTACCCACCCTCCTTCCCCTCTGTGGTATTCCTAGGGTATTTACCCTCCTAATAGCTAGCTGGGGGGGGATCTCTTATGGTGTATTTGTTTGTATATATGTACATACATGCTTATTTTCTGTGTTTGCCTACCTTTTTTTTGGAAACATTGGCATTTACCAAAAATTTAGTCTTCCAAGAAGGCAGCTGGCATCTGGGGCAAGAAACACTGAGGAAAATGGCGTCGGCTGATGCCTTTATACCCGAAGACCAGCAGAGATGACGTCGGGTGAAGTGCGACACCAGCCGAGGCCAGACCCAGACTTTGGAATCCGGCCGACCGAAGGGCTGCCTGACGACAGGACAACCCATTTGTTATGACTGCAGATGCTATCCTGTTCGGACATCTACATTTATGGTAGGTACAAAACTGTACTTTTGGGATCCATCTCGCCTACATTCCTAATAACCCACCCTCCTTCCCCCTGCCTTGGAGATCAGAAGAGACCGGACGGTCCGAGTACTATCGTTTCATCTTGAAACATCTGGCAATGTTATATAAACCGTTATGTGTGTGTGCATGAGTGCGGACAAACAAGATCTGGGGAAGTAGTGGTGGTGCATCCTGGGATATAGAATAGCTCAGCCAATAAGAGGCTTCGCTCTATAGCATAGCGTGCCGAGTCGGAGCCGAGGATTGGCTCCGAACCCATCAGTACAGAATGTAGGCGAGATGGATCCCAAACATCTAAAGTTATGGTAAGTACATAACTAAAAGTTAACATTCCTCTATTGAGAGATTAAGCTATGTAAGTCATTAATTAGTCGTCTTAGATTAATAAGTCATTTAGGTGACCTACTTGCATTGGTTTTGGAAAGGTTAATGTATTGTTCTTGTAGTTTCTGATAGTAAGTTCTGATTTTTTTTCTCTGTCTCATGGTGCACACATTGGAGTTGAATTATAGGATCCCAAATGCATAAAAGGGCTGAACTGTAAGGATTTTCTAAAGACTGCACTGTTGTGGGGTTATATGGATGTAATTGCACGGGGGGAGGAGCTCAGGAGGAGTGTAAGGAAATGAAAGCGCATTAGATATATCTTTATTAATAGCTGTTATGTTTCTAAATTCATTCATGTGTTAGGCTAAGCAGAGACTGACACTAAAATTCAGAAAACATTTTGCAAGCCTTTGGAGAGGTGTTTGTGTAAATTTAAGTTACATCCTAGATGTTCATCATGTTTCACTGCTGCAGTCATTAGACTTGGGTTATCCTGCCGTCAGGCGGTCCCGCAGTTGGCCAGAGTTCCAAAGTCTTGGTCCGGCGTTTGTTGCTGTCGCTTCTTCCCTGACGTCAGTGCTCCAGGGGAATATAAGATGCAGCCGATGCCATTTTCTTCAGTCTTTCTTGCCACGCGGTGCTCGAAGCAAAAGCAGTTCGCAAGTGCCGGTCGGCCGACTCCTGAGATATTCGAATTTCAGAACCGAAGTCTTCAATAAAGCTAAGTACCCCATTGGGGAAACTTTTTCTTGCCTCAGACAGATGTCAGTAAAACTAATAATTGTATGGGAAGCAAATACCTCATAAGGATTTTCATTCTTACTGTATTCCATGCCTCAGATCACGACGTCACTAGTTGTTGGTTTTGTGCTAGATTTAACAAACGCACTATTAAACGTCGGTTTGATTTTGCTCTGCATTATTTTGGCCGAAGGTTCAATTACACCATGCCGTCGGAACAACCGATGACCGGAATACACAAAAAATGCAAAGACAAGGATAAGGACAGGCATCCGAGGTCCAAAACCGACAACGAAGCCTCTTCTAGGCAAGTCGCCGGTTCTCTGTGAGGCACTTTCGCAGCCCCTGACACCCGCTACCTCGGAGCCACAGGCTGCCTCCGATTCCCACGTGGAGACTGCTAGGCCTCTGGAAACTCAAGGTATTGGGCCTGCGGAAATTAACCCCTTAGATGGGTCCGGAGCCATTGAGCAGGCATCGGCTTCTGAGGGTGTTTTCAGACCTTCACAGCTTACCATCAAAACAACAACCAAGTCTAAAACTCCATTAAAGACAAAGAAACAAGTACAGCATTCCCCTGGACAGGCCTCCATGCCTAAGAAACAGATGCTCAAAATGGCCGAAGACCTAATTATTCTGATCAGGGGTTCCCATTCACCTCCTGATAAAAGACCTAGGCAGGATACAGACTCTAATTCCTCTGACCAGGTTTCCATTTCTTCTGATTCCTCTTCAGACCAGGGATAGTCTTTACCCCCCTATGAGGACTTTGATGCTGAAGAATCAATCCCTTCAGCCTCTCCTCCTGAGGATTACTCTTTTGGGGAAACTTTACATACCATGAGGGAGCATTTCCATTGGTAGAGCCAGGACTATTCAGAATCCAAGAAAAGGCTCAGAGATTTTCTTTTATTGCCTCAGCAGAGGCCCCTCGCTATTCCGCCTGTGTTAGATATTGTGGATGATGTGTTCTCTGAATCAAGTCTAACCCCTGATTCTTTGCCCCCTGCTCCAGTCAAGCCAGATGGGTACTATAGAGTCCCTGACTCTCCCAAATTTCTTTATAAAAATCCTGCTGCTGACCCAGAAACTGTTTCACAGGGTCCCAAAGGGGTTAAGGGTTCCACTGCTAAAAATCCGGTTTCCTTTGACAGGGATTCTAGGGCATTGGATAGATGGGGGACGAAAGTTTACACTTCTGCAACTTTAGCAGTAAGGACCTTAAATTGCCAGTTCCACATTCTTAAATACCAACAATATTTAATGTCTTTGCTGAAACAGAAAATGCTTACTAGCTCAAAGTCCTGACTACAAGGAAATGCAGGATTTATTGCATGCAGCTAAACAAGTGGGAAAACATACTCTGCAATGTGGTTTTGATTCATTAGAGGCTTCTTGTAGAGCCGCAGTTACAGGATCTGTGATTCGAAGGCATGCTTGGTTAAAAGAACAAAGTTTACCTAATAATGTTAAGCCAAAATTATTGGATGCTCCTTTACAGCATGATATCTTGTTTGGTGTTAAGGCCAAAGAGGTATTAAAGAAAATGGAGGATAAAGCAAAATCTGTGCAGACGGTCAAGGATTTCTTACAGGTACAGCCTCCTAGATTTAGCAGAAATTGGCCTTCTAAAAATTGGTCCTTTCCAGTGTCAGACAGACCACAAAGAGGCAGATACAGATGCCCAAGAGGCAGATCTTAACCCCAAGGCTCATACAGACCACGACAGTGGGGTGCTTCAACCACAAAAGGAGGAGAAGACAAGTCACAACCTTACAGGAAACCGTCCCAATGACTTCCCCTTTCAAATGCCAAACTCTTATCTTTTGGCAGCTCCCTTAGAGGGGAAACTAGCACTTTTTTCCCAAAATTCGCATATAAATCACCCAAGACAAATGGGTACTGAATATTGTGTCTCAAGGTTACAGGTTCCACTTTCACACTCTACCAAGGCCAAAAGGAATGCCAGACCTGCCACAAAATCAATGGGCAGAGCCACAAAAACAAATTACAGCCCTCATGGACATGAGAGCTATTCAAAATGTACTAGAACAAGGACAAGGATTTCACTCCAGACTTTTCTTGGTCCCCAGAAAGGACAAAGCCTGGAGACCCATACTGGACCTATCTATTCTAAACACTTACCTGAATATTCCAAAATTCAAAATGTTGACACTACAGCAACTTCTTCCCATGCTGGGCAAGAAGGTTTGGCTTGTTACTTTGGACATCAGAGGCATACCTGCATGTACCAATAAGACAAAATTGCAGGAGATCTCAGATTTATAGCTGGCACAATGCATTACCAATTCTCTGCACTGCCCTTTGGATTATCTACTGCGCCCAGGGTCTTCACAAAATGCCTGGCACCAGTAATTGCATTTTGCAGACAAAAGGAATTCAAATATATCCTTACTTGGATGACTGCCAGAGAGCAAGGACATTCTACTACAGCATCTGGCGTTTGTAAAAAGATTACTAATGGGTCTAGGGTACACAATAAACGAAAAGAAGTCAAAACCAGTGCCCTCATAAGAGATAATATTCCTGGGTGCAAGCTTAAATACAACTGCCCAGATGGCTTATCTCACGCCAGACAAGCAAAGGCAACTGACTCAGTATTTTCATTTGATGGCAACAAAAACCCAACTCCCTGCAAGAAAAATACTGCAGGGCTTGGGGTTCATGGCGTCCTGCATACTACTAATACCATATGCCAGACTGCATATGAGGAAGTTACAATGGTATCTAAAGAGTGTCTGGACTCAACACTGGCACAGCTTGGAAGCAATAATACCACTCATTCCCTGCCTACAACAGGAGTTTTGATGGTGGGCACAGGCATGTCACCACAACAAGGGACAGCCTTTCACTTTACCCACAGCCAGGCAGACACTGACAACAGATTCATCGGATTACGCCTGGGGAGCACACATGGCAGGAAAATGTATCCAGGGCAAGTGGACCGCAGACCAAATGCATCTCGGCATCAATCAAAAAGAGATGCTAGCTGTACAAAATGCCCTGACAGCTTTCAAGGACCTTATACATCCAGGACAACTACTACTAAAGACGGACAACACTACAGTTATGTGGTACATAAACAAGCAAGGGGGCACACATTCCTATCCCCTCTGCAGACAAGCCATGACTTTGTGGAGCACAGCACTGACCTATCAAGTTCATCTGCAAAGTTCATCTGCAAGCACAATTCCTGCCAGGAAGGAAAAATACTCTGGCAGATGACTTAAGCAGAAACATCATGGATCCTCACGAGTGGAAATTAAATCCACAAGTATTCAGCATGATAACTCAAAAATGGGGGTACCTCAGACATAGATCTCTTTGCCTCCCCTCTGAACTGTCAACTACAGAAATTCTGCACAAGGACTTGCCACACACAAGCACGGAAAGTGGATGCTCTTTCATTCAGCTGGAAAACACTAAAGGTTTATGCCTTCCCACCACTGCCTCTCCTTTCAAAGGTACTCCTAAAAGCCAGACTAGAGAGGCCAAAAATGTTCCTGATTGCCCCGGACTGGCCACGCCAGCACTGGTACCCAATCTTAAAGAACTTAGCTCAAGGCACAGCATGGATTTTACCTCAAATTCCTCATCTTCTGACTCAACAAAACAATCAGATCCTGCACAGCCAGCTCAAAACCTTAAATCTGGCTGCATGGTAGAAAACCTAGCCAAGCAGCCATCACCTCTCTCTAAAGCTGTTATGGATGTCATTTTAGAGGGCAGGAGGCCCAGCACCAGGAAGTCTTATTCAGAAAAGTGGAAGAGATTCTGCGCCTGGAACCAGGCTCAAGGCCTTGACCCTCTTGTTCCAAATATTCCTCAGATATTACAATACTTAACTGAGATGCTGGACAAAGGCCTATCCTTTTCATCTGTTAAGATCCACGCCTCTGCCATTTCAGCTCATTACAACATGGATCCTCCTATTTACTCTCATCCATTACTAAGACAATACCTCAGAGGGGCTAAAAACATAACACCACCCCGGAGAGCACCAACACCAACTTGGGACCTCAACTTTGTCTTGGAAAAACTAACTTTACCACCTTTTGAGCCAGCCAGTTCAGCAGAATTAAAATTTTTGTCACTGCAGTGCTGCAGGGCCTCATAGCCACTCCAAATCCTTTATAGACCCAGCCACCCAACCTCAGCTTTGGGTTTCAACCCAAGTGTAATGACTGCAGCAGTGAAACACGATGAACATAGTACAGTTTTGTACCTACCATAAATGTAGATGTTAGAGTGTATTCACTGCTGCAGTCCAGGTTACCTTCCCTCCATCCCCACTTTCTTGGCTGGGACTTATCTATACCTTTCTATCCTATACAACCTATGTGGTGTATTTGCTTGTAACTGAAGGTATTGTTTTTATTTTTTATGTATGTTTTATTAGCAATATGTATTGCCTACCTATTTTGGGGCACCTGACATCTGGGGCAAGAAAAACTGAAGAAAATGGCATCGGCTGCATCTTGTATACCCTGGCACACTGACGTCAGGGAAGAAGGGACAGCAACCGACGCCAGACCAAGACTTTGGAACTCTGGCTAACTGCGGGACTGCCTGATGGCAGGATAACCCAAGTGTAATGACTGCAGCAATGAATACACTCTAACATCTACATTTATGGTAGGTACAAAACTGTACTTTTATGTGATACCACTACTTCTTCAAGAAAACTATGAAGTCATAGGCATTTGGAATGGCCTAGACTTTGAGGGGTTACAGTGAAGGGCACCTTTACACATGCACAACTCAAGTTCTTATGCTGCCCTATGACTGATAAATGTGCCTTGTATATTTAGAGGTACCAAAGTTGAAGACCAAGAATGTTGTTGTGAACCTCCACAGCAGAGAGCCACTGGAGGATGGACATTGGTTGAAATGATTGCATTGTTTGAGAAACTTCATTCTTTGGGGGGGTATAGATTTAGAGGGGCAGGGTTGTGGAAAGATGTAATGTGCTTGTTTATTGCTGTGACAGAGAAGGGACAGAAAAGTACAGATCCTTAAGAGTATCTGCATGTGATAGGACACAATGTAATGACTTGTATATGGTAATAATTTATTTATTTATTTTATTTTACATTTGTTAACCGGGCTAGTCCAGCTGGATACATGTCCATTTTCAGTGGAGGCCCGAGGAGAAAAGCTCCGCTAACTACTTCATAATAAAATAATACAACAATATACAATAGTATAAAACAAAAAAAAAAACAAGAACATTAAAACTCAAAATACAGTATAATTAGGCAATAGAGAACAAACTGTGCCTTAGAAGATAAGCACGGTCAGTAACTAACAAGGTTAAAAATAAAAATTAATTACAATATTTATAAGTTGAGAAAAGGGTGGAAGCTATTTTTAGGAGGGGGGGGCAGAGACACCACAGAAATGGAAATAGTATAATGATAAAGGTAAGAAAGAGGAGGAGAGGGGGTAAAGAAGGGAGGGAGTGAAGAAGGTCAGCTAGGGTTATTGCAAGAGAAAAGCCAGAGGTTGGTTAGGAGATGTTTATTTAGATTTAAGCAAGGAGGGAGTCAAAAGGTCAGCCAGCGTTATTGCACGAGCATAGCCAGTGGTTGGTTAGGAAGTGTTTGAGTTTGGTTTTAAATAAAG
Source organism: Protopterus annectens (assembly GCF_019279795.1). Taxonomy (NCBI): domain Eukaryota; kingdom Metazoa; phylum Chordata; order Ceratodontiformes; family Protopteridae; genus Protopterus; species Protopterus annectens. The sequence continues at coordinate 465,934,431 of NC_056749.1, forward strand.
GAATTGAGGTCAGGGATGTAAGGTCTTGGGGAAGTTGATTCCACACTTTGCCAACTGAGTTGGAAAAAGTAGAGTCACCTGCTGCGTTATTTGATAGAGAAGTTTGAATTAAAATTTTATTGCAAGAGCGTAGGTTTTTTAGATTACTGTAGGGTTTTATGAGGGTGGAGAGCATAGGTGTGTTATCTGGGTAATGGAGGGCTTTGTGGGCAATTGTAAGTTGGTAATATTGAATTAGTTGTGGTAACTCTAGCCATCCTAGTTTTAGGAGATTTATGCAATGATGAGTTCTATATGGAGAGGCAGTAGCAAATCTGGCAATGTGGTTGTATGAGGTAGCAAGATTGTTGAGATTATATTTTGAAAGATTAGTGTATATGGGGGAAGCATATAGTAAGGTAGAAATTAAGTGGGTTCGAGATATAGTAGTTCTAGCTTCAGGAGTTAGGAAAGACTTGATTCTGTAGAGTGAGCCTAGTTTTCTGTTAGTTGATTTTATGATGGAGTTAATATGAATATCAAATTTTAGTTGGTTGTCAATAATCACACCCAAGAGTTTGGTTGTTTGGTCTGGAGTAATTAGGGTACCATTGTTAGATGTGAGAGTGAAGTTGATAGAGGGAGAGAGGTGTGTGGGTGTAAAGAGGAGGAGTTTGGTTTTCTTTGGGTTGAGGAGGAGGCAGTGATTAGAGAACCATTTCTCTATGGTGGTGAAGGTTTTTGAGTGATGGAGTGAAGGTCGGCCTGGGTAGTGGCAGAGCAGATAATGGTGGTGTCATCAGCATATTGAATGCAAGTAGATTGAGGGGTGGCAAGATGCAGGTCATTAATAAAAATAGAAAACAACAGAGGACCTAGGATGGAGCCCTGAGGGACCCCTATAGAGGTGGGGAGAAGTTCAGAAAGATGGTTGTCCCATAAGACAGCTTGTTTCCGATTATGAAGATAGGATGTGAACCAGCTTAATGCAAGATTGTCCAGAGAGAGGGATTTTAAACGATGTAAGAGTAGTTGATGATTGACCATGTCAAAGGCTTTTGACAGGTCTCTAAGAAAGCTGAAGAAAGAATATTTTTGTTGCGATTTTTGTTAATGGAGTCTATGAAGGATATTAAGGCTGTGGTGGTGCTATGGAAAGGTCGAAACCCATGTTGGCAATTGGCTAGGAGATTATTACATAGGAGGTGATTAAGCAACTGTTTGTGGATGCATTTTTCCATTATTTTCGCAAGGGGAGATAGTAACACTATGGGCCGGAAGTTAGAGTACTCAGTTGAGTCACCCCCTTTGAAAAGAGGAATGATGTGTGAGATTTTCCAAACTAAGGGGATAGTGCTTTCTTTTAAAGTCCTGTTAATTAGTATAGAGATAGGGTAGGCTATAGCTTTTGCACCTAGCTGGAGGTATTCGGCTGGTAAGTTGTCTGCTGAGGGGGTTGTGGGTTTCAGTTTTTGAAGTAAGGACAGTATGTAAGAGGTAGGTATGGGTTTGAGTTGAAATAAGGGAGGAGTACAGCTTGGGGTAGGTAGTGTAGAGGTGTCAGGGTTTTGTTGGTTAGCTAGATTTAGTATTGCTGAAGTAAAGAATGTGTTAAAGGCACTGGCTGTTTGTAAGGGGGAGTCAGGGTTGGAGCATAGTGGGTTAGGTGTTGCAGCTTTGCCAGGAGATAGTAGTGTGTTAATAGCGTTCCAAAATTTATGTGGTTGGTGGGGGGAAGATAGTTGTAGTTGGGTATAAAAGTTCTTTTTATCTTTTAGGATGGCTTGCTTTGTCATGTTTCTTTTTGTTTGAAAGTAAGATGATCAGTACTGCTTTTAGTGGTTCGCCATTTAGTCCAGGCTTTATTCCTACTAAGGATTAGTTGTTTAGTATTACTTGTGAGCCATTGAGCTGTTTTAAATTTCATGCGTATAGAACGCAGGGGGGCATGATGCTCAAGAATGGTAAGAAAAATATTATTAAAGTGGTTAACAGCTTCATCTATAGGGAGAGTCTTAAGAGGTGACCAGTTAGCATGCATAAGTTCATTTTGGAACTTATAGGGATCAAAATTGTTTTGCTACATGATGAGCAATTAGGGGAGGTATAGCAAAATGTGTTTTATGCCTAATAATAAAGGTTAAGGAGTGGTCACTAAGGTCATCTGGTAGAGTTCCTGTTGTATATTTTTGTTGGGGACTATTAGTTAAGATCCAGTCAAGTATGGTTTCTTTATTATTAAGTTTGTTTGTTCTAGTTGGGGAGTTTATGTTTTGAGAGAAACCATGTAAGTTAATAAGGGTAGATGGATTGGTTTGTTTACATGAGGTCCAATCAATATTAAAGTCTCCTAAAAGTATTGTTTCTTGAGGGAGGTTTAGTGAGAGCCAGTTTAGTAGGTCTTCTAGTATGGTAGAATTTTTGCCTGGAGGAAGATAGGTACAGATAATATTGATAGTTTTGTGAGGGTTAATCTGAAGTTTGGAAATAATAATTTCTGCATTAGTGTCTTTTAGAAGGGTATGATTTGTTTTACTTACGTCCAGTCCTGCTTTAAAGAGTATAGCTACACCGCCACCTTTTTTGTTTAAACGGTCTTGTCTTAGAATATTATAGCCAGGGGGAATAATTTCATTATCTTTTATTGTAGGTTTGAGCCAAGTTTCAGTTAGACAGAGAATGTCAAACTGTTGGTCTTCTAGAAGTGCATGTATTAGTGGAATTTTGTTGCAAATACTGCGAATGTTTAGATGTGCAATTGAGAGAGATTTTGGAGGTTTAGTATTTGATGTGGACATTGTTTTAACTTGTTGCCAGTTAGGGGATAGTGGGGAGGGGTCAGGGCCAGGGTTGGGGTGTATATCTCCATCAATCAAGGAGAAACTTACTAGAAGGTTATTAAATTGTGAGGGTTTGCAATAGAAATTTTGTTTTGTGAGGGTATGAATAAGGTATTTAATGTGAGACAGACGGTGATATTTAGGTTGAAGATAAGAGTTGTTGTAAATGGGACTGAGGTGGGTTATGGATGTAGTTATGGTGGTAGCTAGGGTCTGCTTACGTGGGATGCAAGGAGTAGAGTATAAGGATTGCTCATAGGAAGTTAAGAGATAGGTAGAGGAAAGAGTAGTTAGAAGAGTTAGTAGTATGATAGTGTGATATTGGTTAGACATGATATTTAGAATAAGAGAAAATGTCAAAAAGTATATATTCTGGATAGTAGTAGGGTGGATGAGGGAGGAGACTATTAGGGTTTGGGTGGAGACAGGAAGATGTTATGATTGGTCCAGAGTTAGGAGGGGTGTGGCTAAGTAGGAATAAGTGTAGAGGTTCTAGGGGCGGGTGGGATTTGGGGGCAGGGTGGGGAGCGGAGTGAGCCCGCAGGGCGAACGGAGCGGGAAGACACAAGGGAGTGCTGAAGTGCAGAAAACAATCTATAGAGTGAAGGAAACAGCAGGTAAATCAACAAAGGTAATGTATATAAGGTGAAGAGAGCTTGACCTAAGGAAGTATTCAGAGCTGGGGTTCTAGTGTTTGGTAGAAGGATGTTTTAACAAAGGCAGTGAGGGGAGAGGGAAAACCAACTGTCTGTAGAAACAGATTCAGTTTATGAGACAAGTTAGGTAGATTGGGAGTGGGGATAAGGGGGTACTGGCTGCTGGCTGTCCTGGGAAGGTAATATGACTAATATACACAAGTCTTGAATTGTGTAGAGTAAACTTATATGAGTAGAACGTACTTTCAATGTCTTATTGGTTAGGTTTCCCAAGTGGTTGTAGGGTTGTATCTTAGTAGATAGGAGCTCTGGTCTTCCAGGAGGGTGGTAGGCAGATTAGAGGGATGCTTGAAGGTTCCACTTAATCAAATTTCAATGTCTTATTGGTTAGGTTTCCCAAGTGGTTGTAGGGTTGTATCTTAGTAGATAGGAGCTCTGGTCTTCCAGGAGGGTGGTAGGAAGATTAGAGGGATGCTTGAAGGTTCCACTTAATCAAATTTCAATGTCTTATTGGTTAGGTTTCCCAAGTGGTTGTAGGGTTGTATCTTAGTAGATAGGAGCTCTGGTCTTCCAGGAGGGTGGTAGGCAGATTAGAGGGATGCTTGAAGGTTCCACTTAATCAAATTTCAATGTCTTATTGGTTAGGTTTCCCAAGTGGTTGTAGGGTTGTATCTTAGTAGATAGGAGCTCTGGTCTTCCAGGAGGGTGGTAGGCAGATTAGAGGGATGCTTAAAGGTTCCACTTAATCAAATTTCAATGTCTTATTGGTTAGGTTTCCCAAGTGGTTGTAGGGTTGTATCTTAGTAGATAGGAGCTCTGGTCTTCCAGGAGGGTGGTAGGCAGATTAGAGGGATGCTTGAAGGTTCCACTTAATCAAATTTCAATGTCTTATTGGTTAGGTTTCCCAAGTGGTTGTAGGGTTGTATCTTAGTAGATAGGAGCTCTGGTCTTCCAGGAGGGTGGTAGGCAGATTAGAGGGATGCTTGAAGGTTCCACTTAATCAAATCTCAAGTGTCCTTTGAGCTCCAGGATCAAAAACGCACAGCAGCCAGGCCAGGCACTTAAAATACTCTTCAGGAGGCCAAAAACACTCTTGATGACAACACAGGTCTAGGATAGAGCTATGATGAAGTTCTCATTTGCAGCTCCACTTGGATTTTTCACTGGTGTCATGAGGCACAGCTCTTGAATGCAAAAACATTACAGTAGGATGATTCCACACCAAGGGAGACAAACAGCTGCTGTTGGATTGCAGTTCAGGTGGAGTTTCAGGGACATGATTGGTGTAGCAGCGTTGTCAGAGGCGCCTTTGATTGAGCATGGAGTTAAACCTCCAAAGCTATCATTATCCACTCTATCCCATCCTGTTCTAAAATGGCTTCTTGTCCCTGTAATCTTCTGTCTTATCCTGTACTCTTGCGTTTATTTGGCGACATGCACAATACCACTCTCCTCAACTTGTCATTGTTATGAATGTTTACTTTCCCACTGTCTATTATAAAATACTATGGGTCTAAACTTTGTTAGTCGAAACACTAATTTTGAGGTAAAACCTTGAATCAGTTTTGTGAATGGTGCATATCAAAGAATTGATTTATATGTCTCATTATATGTTTACTCAAGGGAAATTAATCCCGATTAATTTGAATTTGTTTCTTACTGTCAGACATCCCATTGTACTTTTAATCTTTTGGAATTTTGAAGGTTCATAAGAATATGGTTGACTGTCCAGTGAGGCCTATAGTGGATGCCAGTAAATCAAAAATGCATCCATTTTCTAATTTATTGATATTAAGCTGAAAAATTGTTTAAGTTCCTTCCACCACGTATGCCAAGATTCTTGGGATTTTTTGACCAAGTTAAAAAGTGTGAAATATAGTGAGACTATGATTTTAACTGTTGACGTTGTTAACTTAATAATGTTCCGCATATTGATGGTTTGAGATTGTTTTATGATTTTATGGTGGATTCATTGGATTTGACTAATAACAAAATCAACACTGTTCACACCTTTATGGAAACTGTGCTTACCAATAATTTTGGTTTTTGGATGGCCACTATTTTTTTTTTTTTTTTTACAGAAGGGAATAGCGATGGGGCCCACATGTGCCCCCATTTTTGCCAATATTGTCATGTTACAATGGGAAAGGGAATTTATATTTAAGAAGTTCAGTCCCCCCCCCCCCATGAACAATATGCGCCCATTTTTGGATAATGTATTTATTGCCTGGGAGGGTAGTATGGATGAAATGAAGAGTTTTATTGAATATTTGAGCAATGCGTTTTTTTTTTAAATGTATTTACTTATTCCTTTACCTCTTAATACATTATCTGGATGTGGATATTAAAGATCCGGTTAATAAAAGACTAGTTAGCAACATTTTTAGGAAACCAACATATTCTAACAGTATGTTGCACTATTTCAGCTGCCATCAGCAACAGAAGAAAGGTGTAATGAAAGTCCAATTTATTAGACTGGCTAGAATGGTGTCTTAGGTTAACTTGTTCCTTACAGAAGGTGACAAAAATGGTTTCCATGTTTCTTGCTAGAGGGTATCCCTTACAATTAATAAGGGATCTATATGGGGAAATTAGAAATTAAAACAAAAGGAACAACGGAACTTGCATCCCACTTACTCAAATCTCAAGAGACTGGTATTACTTATAAAAATAAACCTTATGATTATAATTTTTTTGATGGTCTAGAAACTACTTACACAGCAGACTTCCCCAATATTTTAGATAAAATAGTAAACAACTGGAGTATTTTTACATTTTGATAATGAAATTGAAGCATTAGAAGAAGCGCCCCATGTCCTTTTTAAAAAGGGATATCTTTTAAACAGTTTTTGGAAGTCGGAGAGACTAATAATATAGGTTATACAACAAAAAGGAGAGGTACTTATAAATGTGGTTTTTGCCCCCAGTGTAAGTGTATATTGGAGAAGAAGACCGTGGTTAACAAAATTCTAATCAACTCTAAATTCCACAGTAACTGTAACACTTTGGGCATCATTTACGCAATGGATTTTTCGTTGGGAAGACTAAAAGACTATTTTGTGATGGAGTTTATGAACATCTTCTACATATTAAAAACAAAGCAGAACATATTACCCTGTTTAAACATGTTTTCAAAAATTGTACACACACTTCTTTTTTTAGACTTGATACAGTTATTAAAATCATTAGGGGAGAACCCTGGGAAGATTTGTTAGAGGCTTGAGTTAAGGTGGCAAATAAAACTGAATGCCTTTTCATTTCTGGAGTTGAATGATGGTACCTCAATATCCAGTATTTTTTAAGGTTACATTCTTATCTAGTTTAAGAATTTTATTGACTTTAAGGGAGACTACTTTCTTATATATACAAGTTTTTTATATGCTTCTTTATATGTTTTCTAGGTGAATAATGTTTTTAAATGTTTTTCCCGTTTGAATACATGTCTTTAAGATTTTGAATTGTGATAGTTGGCATACAATTGGGTGATGTTTGGCATGTGACATTAATAAGGGTTATTTAAACTATTGTAGCATTGTTTCATGTGATTCTGATGAAGACACAAGTTAAATTATGACAAAAGTGCTTAATTATGTTCTAATAAATTTATTTGTTCATCACTATGGTCTTCGTTGCCTTTCCAGCTCCTGGATTTAGCTCACTTTGAGCTACCTTTAAATTATTTCTTATTTCACTGCATTGTTTGTATCATGATTATAATATGTTTGCATGCTGCTATAAATATGCATCATGTCATTTTTTTTTCTTATTGTGTGCTCATACAATCTTTCTTTTTTTCTCGTATACTGAAACAAGGTGTGTGTGTACACGTGTGTGTGTGTGTGTGTGTGTGTGTACACGTGTGTGTGTGTGTGTGTACACGTGTGTGTGTGTGTGTGTGTACACGTGTGTGTGTGTGTGTGTGTACACGTGTGTGTGTGTACACGTGTGTGTGTGTGTACACGTGTGTGTGTGTACACGTGTGTGTGTGTGTACACGTGTGTGTGTGTACACGTGTGTGTGTGTGTACACGTGTGTGTGTGTGTGTACACGTGTGTGTGTGTGTACACGTGTGTGTACACGTGTGTGTGTGTACACGTGTGTGTACACGTGTGTGTGTACACGTGTGTGTACGTGTGTGTGTGTGTACACGTGTGTGTGTGTGTGTGTGTACGTGTGTGTGTGTGTACACGTGTGTGTGTGTGTGTACACGTGTGTGTGTGTACACACGTGTGTGTGTGTGTGTGTACACGTGTGTGTGTGTGTACTACTTTCTCTATGTCCATCTTGTGGAGCTTTTCTATTTAGGCCTCCACTAAAAAAAGGGATGTTATGTAGTCCAATCTCGCCTACATTGTTATCCGTGGGTTCTGAGCCGAATGTCTGCTCCGACTCGGCCAACTTTTCTAGCTTGAAGTCTTTCTATTGGCTGGGCTAAGATGGTATCCCATGCTGCACTGCTCTCTATCCCCAGATCTCGTTTGCCGCTCGTGTAGTTCGGACATGGTCTCGCTCTTGGCTGTGGCTTAGTACCCTTTTTTCTTCATTATCAGAGAATTTGTTGCAAGCAAAAAGCTATTTTAATAGCTATTGTGTGTTCTTGTCTTATATTGTGAAAAAGTTGCGTTTTTGATTGTTTTCTGTTGTATCCCACTGGCTGTTTCCAACGGGCTAGGCCCGTTTCAGTTAGAGGACCTAGTCTGTCCCCTTGCTTTCCTTGTGTCTTAAAACTTTACCAGGTCTAAAACCGTTTAAATTAGAGGTATTAGTCCTTTTCCCCCTTGTGTTTGTGTCTAAGGATCTTTTAAATTAGAGATCTTGAGGATGTTCTTCGTCTCACATTGCTGCAGTCATAACCTGTGGGTAGTCCACTGTCCTCTATCGGCCCGAATACCAAAGAGCTGGGCTGGCGTCGGTCATTGTCGCCTGGAGCTGACGTCAGTACATAGTAGTACTTAAGCGCATGACCGACGCCATATCCTCAGTCTTTCTTGCCGCGTGGTCCGAAGCAGAAGCAGCGTTTGCGAGTGCCGTTCGGCGTTCTGAAATTGTCTTTTTTCGAGTTTCAGACCGAAGACCAAGTTGGGCTAAGTACCCCGTTGGGGAAATCTTTGTCTTTTACTTGCCTCAGTTTCCGGATGTCAGAAAAAGTTAATAATTGCATTTCTTGTGGGAAACAGATACCTCATAGGGATTATCACTCTTTCTGTATTCCTTGCTTGGGGCCTGAGCACGACGTGGTCGGGTGTCGCTTTTGTGCTAGATTTAATAAGCGCACCATTAAAAGGAGATTAGACTGTGCCAGGCTTGTTTTTGGTAAAAGGTGTAACTGTAACATGCCGTTGGATCCTCCGACACCCGCTACCGCTAAAAAGCGTAAAGATAAATCTGTGAAGGCTAAACCGGATGAGTCGTCTGTTGCGTATGCCGGTTCTACGGAGCCTCCGGTTGAATCTGTGGATCCTGCCGAGGGTTCGGCTGAATCCCAGGGGGAACCTTTACTTTTGCAGGAGTTGGCCTCTCAGGATTTAGGCCCAGCTGAGGGTGCTTCTCAGGTGTCTGTAGTTCCATCCTTACAGAAGGTTATTAGGCCTTCTACTTCAGTGACTAAAGGCCATGCTAAGGCCAAACCTTGTCTTGTTGGCCCTGGTCATGGTTCTAGCTCTTCAGCCCCTGTTCCTAAAAAACATATGTTGAAAATGGCGGAGGACTTGATTACTTTGATCAGGGTTCTATGCCCCCAGAGAAAAGGCCTAGGGTGGAGGCAGATTTAGAGGAATGGATCATTCCTCTGACTACTCTGATTCCTCAGCTGAGGAAATTCAGGATTTCCCTTCTTATTCAGACTCGGATGCAGAGGATTCCTGTCCTTCTGCTTCTCCTCCAGAGGATTTTTCTTTTTCTGAGACTTTACATTCCATGAGGGAACATTTTAAGTGGGAAGGCCAGGATTTTTCAGATTCTCGGAAGAGGCTTAGGGAATTTTTGTTTCTACCACAGCATAGGCCCTTGGCTATTCCTCCTGTCTTAGATGTTGTTCAGGATGTTTTTTCTGAATCTTCCCTTAATCCTGATTCTTTGCCTCCTGCCCCTGTTAAGCCGGACAGATATTATAGAGTTCCAGAAGCACATAAATACTTGTACAAAAGTCCTAGAGCTGATCCGGAAACTATTATTCAAGGTCCGAAGGGTATTAGGGCTTCTGTGGTTAAGAATCCAGTTCCTTTGGATAAAGATTCTAGAGCTTTAGATAGGTGGGGGAAAAAAGTGTACACCTCATCTACGTTAGCTATGAGGGCGTTGAATTGCCAATTTCATATGCTGAAGTATCAGAATTTTTTGTTGGGTCAGTTGAAATCTAAGGTGGATGCTTTATCTGAGGGTATAGAGTGTAAGTAGCTCCAGGAGTTGGTTCATGCATCAGATCTAGTTGGCAAGCATTCTTTACAGTGTGGTTTCGACGCTCTTCAGGCTACATCCAGGGTGGCTGCTACAGGTTCAGTTATTCGTAGACATGCCTGGCTTAAGGATCAAAATTTGTCAGAGCATGTTAAGGCTCGGATTTTGGATGCTCCTCTTCAATCAGAAGTACTTTTTGGTCCTCCTGTGGAATCAGTTTTGAAAAAGATGGAAGATGAGGCTAAGTCTATGCAGGCGGTCAAGGATTTTATGCAGGTGCAGCCCCTTAAGTTTAGTAGGAATTGGCCTGCTAGAGGATGGTCTTATCCTTCTTCAGATTATCAGTCTAAGGGCAGGTCTAGACGTGGTAGAGGCAGAGCCCACACTCAGGGTTCTTTCAGACCTAGGACTTGGAGTTCTCCTGCACAGTCTTCTGGTGAGGGCAGGGTCAGCCCTTTCGTAAACAGACCCAATGACCTGCATCTTCCGCTGCCAGACCCTTCTTTACTGGCAGCTCCTCTAGGAGGAAAGTTGGGACTTTTCAAACAAAACTGGCATTTGGTCACCCAGGACAAATGGGTGTTGGATATAATAAATCACGGGTACAAGTTTTATTTTCACACCTTTCCTCCTTTCAAAGGCATTACGGATGTGCCTCCTCAGCAAAGGATGGAGGCTCAGGAGCAAATTTCTTTACTTTTGCAGATGGGGGCAATTCAGGTGGTCCCTCCGTCAGAAGTAGGCCTAGGTTTTTATTCCCGCCTTTTCCTAGTGCCAAAGAAAGGAAACACTTGGAGGCCAATTCTGGATTTGTCCATTCTCAATACCTACCTAGACATTCCAAAGTTCAAGATGTTAACATTACAACAACTCCTGCCTATGCTAGGCAAAGATCACTGGATGGTAACCCTGGATCTCAAAGAGGCCTATCTTCACATCCCTATCAGAACCAGCTGCAGGAGATTCCGGGCTGGTACTTCTCATTATCAGTTCTCTGCATTGCCCTTTGGTTTATCTACTGCACCCAGGGTATTCACAAAAGTTCTGGCTCCTGTGATTGCCTTCCTCAGACAGAGAGGAATACAAATTTATCCTTATCTGGACGATTGCCTGATTCTTGCTCAAAACAAGGACAAGTTACTACAACATCTCCAGTATGTAATGGCAGTCTGTGAACGAAATAAAGTCCAGTCTAGTGCCCTCTCAGGACATGTGCTTTCTGGGTGTGAGACTGAATACAGCTTCTCACCGGACAAACAAAGAACTCTTCATCTGTACTTCCAGCAGTTATCAGTAATGTCCAGGCTGACTGCAAGGACAGTCCTTCAAGCCTTGGGGTTCATGGCATCTTGCATTCTAGTACTTCCCAATGCCAAACTGCATATGAGGAAGATACAATGGTATCTCAAAAGTGTGTAGACTCAACACTTGTCAGATTTTATGAATATAAATCTGAAATTAATTATGTTGTAAATATGCTGAAAGAAAAGGCTTGCTTAAATGCAGAAACAAAGTTTAAGTAATATGTGATCAGCAGTCATACTAAGTTACCATGGCTTGGAAAAGGAATCTGCTGAATGGACATTTTTCCCTTACAGGCTCAAAACAGGATGTATGCAAGAGCAAAAATACAAAATCTGCTTTTAAAGAATGGACATTTTTCCCTTACAGACTCAAAACAGGATGTATGCAAGAGCAAAAATGCAAAATCTGCTTTTAAAGAACAATGACATGTTATTCTGCATGGAAAAACAGGATGGCACAAGAACAGATGTTTTTTATACAAAGATCCAAATAAAATACAGGATGTTCACACTGTCAGAAAAGCTGATCTCTGACAATGTGTTTTCTCAAAAATATGTTTTTCTTCATAAAAAACAGGATATGCTTATCAGCATTGGCACAAGAACATATGCTCATATGTTAAGCTTAGTATTGTTTCTACAGGATAAGCAATTCTCCAAATAGAATACAGAACAATGTGTTTCCTCAAAAATATGTTTTTCTACATGGACATCAGGACACTGTTACAGGATATTCACACTGTCAGAAAAGCTGGTCTCTTACAAGACATTGTTAAACAAGGAAGCTTAGTATTGTTTCTACAGGACTAAAACTGTATATAAAGAGCTGTATAAATCCAGCTATGTTAGAGGTTTGGTAGGGACACAAGTCCCAAGGTAAATGTTATATCTCTCACATCATCTGTACTATATGAGAAGTAAAGTTGAAACAGTACTTTTAAGCTGCAACGTTTGTCCGGTTTGATTTATTATAAAAGTTATTGGTTACTGCTCTTAAAGACAAGTGCTGCAAAGTATATTCTCTCATCAGTGTATATTCTGCAAGTTTCTGTATGCAACAGACTGTGAATGCAAATATAATCAGACTTTGAATTTTAGCAGAATCCAACCAGCAAGACTGAGTGTCTTAAGAACACTGCAGATCCATCACACCAAGCAAGTAAGCAGCTCCATATATTTTTTCAAACACTGCCACGGTTTGGACACTGTCATTCGGATTATACCTTGCATCCTGAAGGAATTCTTGTGGTGGGCTCAGGAATGTCACCTAAACAAGGGACTCTCTGTGATCCGACCAGAGGCGAGTCAGATCCTAACGACGGATGCCTCGGACTTGGCTTGGGGAGCACACTTCAATGGAAAATGGATACAAGACACGTGGCCTCCCAAACTACTACATTTGCATATCAACATGAAGGAGATGTTAGCAGTCCAATTTGCCTTGATAGCCTTCAAGGACCTACTTCAGCCGGGACAGGTGTTGATTCAAACAGACATCACAACAGTCATGTGGTACATCAACAAGCAGGGGGGAACCCATTCCTACCCTCTTTGCAGACAAGCAATGATTTTGTGGGAGACTGCTCTGAGTTTGCACATCAATCTTCAAGCACGGTTTCTGCCAGGAGCACAGAACTCCCTAGCAGATGTATTGAGCAGGCAAATTGTGGATCCCCACGAGTGGAAACTGGACCCTCAGGTATTCAAACAGTTGACCGTGGCTTGGGGAGCTCCAGACATAGATCTGTTCGCTTCTCCACTGAATTTCCAACTGCCAAAATTTTGCACAAAGTTGTTCCACCCAAATGCTTGGAAAGTGGATGCTCTATCTTTCAGTTGGAACAACCTTCACGTTTATGCTTTTCCCTCTCTGCCTCTTCTTCCCAAGGTACTCTTGAAAGCCAGGAGGGACAAGCCTTGCATGATTCTAATAGCACCAGATTGGCCTCGTCAGCATTGGTATCCTCTGCTGATGAGTTTAATTCAGGAGCCTCCTTGGCCTTTGCCACAGGTTCCTCATTTGTTGTCCCAGTCAAACAATCATTTTCTCAATGTTCGGGTGCAGTCCCTGCATCCAACAGCCTGGCGTATTCTGTAATGGAGCCGGTGGGGTCTCAGCTTCCTCAACAGGTTTTAGATGTCATTTTGGAAGCCAGGCGGCCTAGTACTAGAAAAGTTTATGCTGATAAATGGAAGAGATTTTTTTCTTTGGAGCACAGCAAAGGGCTTTGATGTTTCAGTGCCTAATTTGAGTTTTGCACTGCAGTATCTTACTGAATTACTGGACAAGGGTTTGTCATTCTCTTCTGTGAAGGTTCATGCTGCAGCCATTTCTGCTCACTATGATTGTGACCCTCCTTTATTTTCTCACCCTTTGTTCAAACAATTTCTTAGAGGGGCAAAGAATATAAGACCCCCACGTAGAGCCCCTACTCCTTCCTGGGATCTCAATTTTGTGTTGGAGAAGCTTACTTTACCTCCTTTTGAACCTGCAGCTACGTCTGAATTGAAGTTTTTGTCTTGGAAGACTGCTTTTTTGTTGGCCATTACTTCTGCTAGGAGGGTATCTGAATTGCAGGCACTCATGGCAGTTGAACCCTTTCTGATATTCCATAAGGATAGAGTTTCTTTGCGAACTAACCCTACTTTTATGCCTAAAGTGATTTCTAATGTGGCCTTGAACCAGTCTATTCATTTGCCTACGTTTTATGCTGATCCCCAAAATAAGGGGAAAAAGTCTTGCATTCTTTGGATATCCACAGACAGTTACGTTATTATTTGAGCAGAACTAAAGAGTTCAGACAGAGTCAACAGTTATTTGTTTCTTTTGCTTTGGGTTCACAAGGGAAGGCTGTTTCAAAGCAGACTATTTCTAAGTGGATTGGTCAATGTATTGCTTTTTGTTATTCTCATCATGGGAAGGATGTTCCTGCTGGGATCAGGCCTCATTCTACTAGGGCTACTGCCACATCTACTGCTTTTTGAGGGGGGTAGCTACTAAGGATATTTTGGAGGCAGCTACTTGGAGTTCAGTACACACTTTTACTAAGCATTACCATCTCCCTCTTTATTCCAAGTCCAGGGCTGGGTTTGCCACTGCAGTTTTACAGGGCATGTTAGCAGCTCCTAATGCTACTTAGTTTGCCAGCCTCCCTTTTCTTTTGCTTTGGGATTCTACCCACAGGTTATGACTGCAGCAATGTGAGACGAAGAACATAGTACAGTTTTGTACCTACCATAAATGTAGATGTTCGAGGATCTACATTGCTGCAGTCCAATTATCCCTCCCTCCTTCCCCTCTATAGTTTGTGGTTGGGTGTTTACTATTTTGGCTCTGGCCTTCTTTCATTCTTAGGCCTTCTGACATCTGGGGCAAGAAAGACTGAGGATATGGCGTCGGTCATGCGCTTAAGTACTACTACGTACTGACGTCAGCTCCAGGTGACAATGACCGACGCCAGCCCAGCTCTTTGGTATTCGGGCCGATCGAGGACAGCGGACTACCCACAGGTTATGACTGCAGCAATGTAGATTCTCGAACATCTACATTTATGGTAGGTACAAAACTGTACTTTTTTGTTTGTGGTAGGTTTTTCCCGCCTTGTGACTGTTTGACTGTTGGTCCTTTTGTTCAGTGATTTTGTCTTTGGTGCTTTTGTTGCTGGTTAACTATGTCCAAAGATACTAGGGAGCACAATCCCTCGGGCTTCAAGAAATGCTCTAGGTGCAGTTATAAAATGTCCATTACCGATGGACATGCTGTCTGTATGTATTGTCTGGGAGCAATTCATCTCCAGGAGTCGTGCAGCTTCTGTCATGCCTTTAGTCCGCGAGTTCTTCAGGAAAGGAAGAATAAATTGATTTTGAAGGGACTTCTGAAACCCTCCTTTGTGGAGGGTTGGGAAACTGCTTCCAGCTCTAAGGCAAAATCCTCTAAATCTAAAAAAAGATCTCTGCTCCATCAGTCTCCTCGGAGCCACCGGAGAAAATAGCAAAGTCTGCTTCAACATCCTCGGCTCCATTGTCCACGGGGCCACAGGAAGCGTCAGTTGTTATGGAACCTTCTTTGGCTCCAATCATCTTGGAACCTATTTGGAGCCAATCGCCTAGCATTAGGCCAGTATCCCCTCCTCTCAGGTCCCCTTCCGAGAGGAGGTCTCTATCACCTTCTCTATCCTCTAAATCTTCCAGGATCTTATCAGATGCAGACGTCGATAGAGTGGTGCAGAGACTCCTTCAGTCACCGGTTTTGGCAAAAGTGTTCTCTGCTCCGACCCAGTCGGCTCCGGAGCCCATCCCTCAACCTGCTTCGATACTTCCTCTTCCAAGCCAGAGTGCTCTGCTCCGTGTGATGTCCCTAGGTCTGTTCCGACAGCCCCTCCTGGCTATCGGTGCAGACGTGAGCTCTGACCCTGTCGGCACTATCCACTGGACTCAGGATTTTTCAGTCGGACCCGAGGGAGAGGCTTCGGGACACCTCTCTGTTCCTAGTCTCCCTCTCGATGCTTCGGCGCGGGGAAGTTTGACTCCTGTCGTGGTTTCGGAGGCTGGTTGTTCTTCGGACTCGGGGGGACCAGCCTTAGAGGGCATGTGGAGCGCGCTGGCCAGGTCGTCAGCGGCATCATGCGGGTTGGTCATTCTGTCCCCTACTACACCGGTGCAGGTCTCTGATCGCCCTCTATCTCTAGACAGCGGAGCCCCAAGGCCTCAGGGTACCCCCATGAGTGGTCCCCACATTTCTGAGGGCCCCTCAGAGTTTTTGCCTGAGGAGCCACCCAGAAAGAAGATGTGCAAGAGGAAGCACATAGATTCCCAGGATGAGTCTCTGACATCAGACACAGACCTTGAGGAATCTGAGGGGTCCCCCAGTCATCCTCTGAGGATGTTTCTTTCTCTGACATCCTAGAGATTTTGAAATAAAGAGGTGACTGGCCATCCAAAGTCAGTCTTCCTGAAGGCCTTTGGTGCTCCTCCCTCCACCTCCTGGCTATCTCCACCCTTCGAGCTTCTGGATTTGGTTTGTCGAAAGGTGTGGGGAAACCCCTGACTCTGTGGAACCAGTCCCCAGGAGACCCAATAAAGTTTTGTCTGCTCCTCCTGATAAGGAATTTCTGTCCAAAGGAGTCCCTGTGGATGCCATGGTGGTGGCAGCTGCCACTCAGAAGGAATTAGTCGAGACTTCTTCCACCATCCATCCCCCTAACAAGGAGTCTAGGACCATGGACCTGTACGGGAAGTGTACCTTTTCAGCGACCTTTACCTTACGGTCACTGAATTATTTATCGCACTTTACATGGCTCCAGCGAGATCTCCTCAAGGAGCTTGGAGATGCTGTCACGGGTAACGTTTCTGAGGCAGTGGCCCAGACTGTCAACACTCAGATGTCTACCCTCAGTTCCATTGCAAACTCCTCCATGAGGCTGATTTCATATGCAGCCGAAGGAGCGAGTAGGGCAGCAAGTTCAGGAGTTGCTCTTAGGAGGCAGGCCTGGATGCGCCTTTGTCATTTCGCAGAGGCCTTCAAGTCTTCATTCACAGACGCCCCTTTCGATGGTTCCTCTTTGTTCAGAACCAAGGTGAAAGACTCTCTTACCAGGTGCGAGCAGGAGGGAAAAACTGTCTGCCGTAGGAGTCCATTTTTCCCTTCCCTCTAGGCCTTATCCCAAGGCCCAGAGGGGTGGCAAAATGTGGTTCAAGAAATCAGAGGGGTTTTTTTCCCTGTGCACAAGGTGAGCCCCCCTCCAGAGGCAGGTGACTGGGTGGTTATTCAGGAAGACGCCGTCCTCAGGGCAGAGGAGGCCCCCGCAACTCGGGAGACCGCGATTCCTTTTGTGGTTCTCCCTACCTCCGCTCCTGAAGGGAGGCTCGACTGTGCGTTTCCGGAGCCAGTTGGGAGTCGAATCTCGTTGTACCCGGAGGCCTGGCAAGACATCACCCAGGACCAATGGGTTCTATGAATAATTTCTGGAGGATATGTCATTCCCTTCTTGTCAAATCCCCCTCCAGTCAAGAAAATCCCGGATGTTCCACCCAGTCAAAGGGATTACGCAGCTTCAAAAGTTTCAAAGCTGCTAGAAAAAGGAGCCATGCAACATGTACCCTCAGACCAGATCGGATTAGGGACTTACTCCAGATTCTTTTTGGTGGCGAAAAGGACAGGGGACCCGAGACCCATATTGGATCCGAAAAGGACAGGGGACCTGAGACCCATATTGGATCTCAGTCAATTGAACACCCACGTGCAAAAGTTCAAGTTCCGAATGGTCACATTGCAGTCTACTCACCCATTGTTGGGAAAAGAAGTGTGGTTGTGCTCCATTGACCTCAAGGATGCTTACTACCACATAAAGATAGACAGGGCATCCAGAAGTCACCTACGATTCCGGCTGGGAGCCAGTCATTTTCAGTTTTGAGCCCTGCCCTTTGGTCTCGACACAGCCCCCAGGGTGTTTACCAAATGCATGGCAGTGGTGACTGCTCACTTGAGACGTCAAGGATTCCATGTGTTTCCGTATCTGGACGACTGGCTCCTTACTGCCACCATCAGGCATCTACTAATTCAGACCAGGGACACTACTATCGACCTATTGAACTGGGGAAAATCTGCCTTGTTGCCCTCACAGCGTGTCACTTTTATAGGTGCAGAACTAGACACCGTCCTCATGCGGGCATTTCTACCACAGGAAAGAATCAGAATCCTACAACAACAAGTTCACGCCTTACTCCCTCTGAGAAGAGCGAAGGCAAGATGGGTCCTCCAACTGTTGGGGACAATGGCTGCTACAATTTAGTCCCTCTGGCAAGGTTACATATGAGGCTCCTTCAGTGGCTTCTCTTTACCCAGTGGTCTCCAACGTCTTCCACTTTCTCACCCTATTCTACTCACAGACCGGTGCAAACAGGATCTCAGTTGGTGGCTTTGCACCGGCAACCTGAATGCACGAAAGCCCTTCGTTCCTGCGCCCCCTGATTGCTACAGTGACCACGGATGCCTCCCTTGCCTCCTCTGCCCCTCCTCTCAAAAGTACTACTCAAGATCAAACAGGACAGGCCAAGGACAATCCTTATTGCCCCAGACTGGCCACACCAGCACTGGTACCCAGTCCTACGCAGCCGGACAGCAGTGCCACCCTGGCACCTACATCAGACCCCTTCCCTGCTGTCTCAGCAGGGGGGTGGACAGATTTTGCATCCACATCTCCAAACCCTAAACCTTGCAGCCTGGCTTATCTCCTGAATACACCACCAGCATCCTTCAGCAAACTGGTGCTGGATGTCATCCTTGAAGCCAGAAGGCCTAGTACTAGGAAATCCAGGCCTAAAAGTGGAAAATGTCTCAAGGAAAGGACACAGCCATGTCCACCTTACCTCAGATCCTTGATTACCTAGCAGAGCTGCTCCACAGTGGCCTATCCTTCATCCATTAAGATTCATGCCTCTGCCATCTCAGCTCATTATAATACTGAGCCACCTCTCTTTTTCTCACCCTCTCCTCAAACAGTTCCTGAGAGGAGCTAACAATTTAAAGCCCCCTAGGAGAACTCCCACCCTGGTCTGGGACCTTAACTTTGTAGTGGAGAAGCTCACTCTTCCCCCTTTTGAACCCGCTGTTTCAGCAGAGTTAAAATTCCTCTTCGAAAACCGCCTTGCTTCTAGCCATCACTTCAGCAAGAAGAGTGCGAGTTACAGGCACTAATGGCTGTGGAACCCTTCATTATTTTCCATGCTGACAGGGTTTCCCTCAGGACTAACCCATCCTATGCCCAAGGTGGTATCCAATGTGGCTTTAAACCAATCCATCCATTTGCCAACCTTTTTCCCTAATCCTCAGAATAAAGGGGAAAGGATCCTGCACTCATTGGACGTGCACAGACAGCTCAGGTTCTACCTTGAGAGGACTGAACCTTTTAGAAAATCTGACCAGCTGCTAAGTCAGCTTTGCTACAGGGGCAGAAGGCAAGGCCATTTCAAGGCAAACCCTTTCCAAATGGATAGCACACTGCATCCATTTCTGCTGCAAGCACAATGGAAAACCTACCCCACAGGGGATCAGAACTCACTCCACTAGGGCTACCTTAACCTCTACAGTATTTTTCAGGGGAGTCCCTCCCAGGGACATCCTGGAGGCTGTAACCTGGAATTCTGTACACACCTTCACCAAGCATTACCACTTACCTATTTTTTTTTTTTTAATCCAGAGCTGGATTTGCTACAGCAGTCTTACAAGGCCTGCTAGCCAACCCTAACACCTCTTGTCTGCCTCCACCCTTCCTCAGCTTTGGGAATCAACCCAAGTGTGATGACTGCAGCAGTGAAGCACTAAGAACATAGTACAGTTGTGTACACTTAACATGAATGTAGATGTCTGAGTGTATTCACTGTTGCAGTCCTGGTTTCCCTCCCTTCAGCCCCCTGACTTTCGGTATCCTTTCTACCTATCCTCTTTATGGCCATATTTTATGACAGGGGTATTTACTTTTTACTGGAGGTGTTCCACTCCATTTAATAGCTTCCTATTTTGGGGCTTTTTAATAGCTTCCTATTTTGGGGCTTCTGACATTTGGGGCAAAAAAACTGATGTAATGGCGTCAGCTGCATGTTTTATACTCCTGACGTCATGGAAGAGGCGACAGCATCTAACGCAGAAATCCCAAGACTCTGGTATTAGGGCCGACTGAGGGCTTCCTGCAGGCAGATAACCCAAGTGTGATGACTGCAACAGTGAATACACTCCAACATCTACATTTATGGAAGTGTACACAACTGTCCTTTCTTCTTATTGATTACTGTTGCAGTAGCCTAAGCTGTATGGGTTATATCCTGCAAGGGTATAACAGCAAGACAGTTTCCCAAGCTTCAGGGCACCTTTTACATGTCCAAACCATTAGTCAACTCGAGCTGAGATGACCATAAAAAGGCAGGTTTGGGAGAGAAGCCCTTCAGAGATTTCCTGCCACCGAAGACCACACTAATCTGAGGCTTTCAAGGATCGATGGCTTCTGCTGTTCCTTTGCTGGGCTGATAAGCTCCCTTTAGGGGAAAAAACCTTCCTGTTTAAAAATGTTGTTTGATAACTTTCCTGAACTGGAAAGTATTTTTAAAGCTACACAGACTTTCATAAGAATGTATTGTACTTTTAAATTGGAGTGCTCTTATTTTTTTTTTTTTTTAAATAATTTCTCCACTGAAAGTTTTTTTTTTTTTTTTTTTTTTTTTTTTTTTTTTTTACTTTTCGGGGCTGGCAGTCTGCTTTTCTGTGAAAAAAAGATACTTTTAAAGACTTAAACATTTTTACTGGCTCTTGCTGTTTTCCCAGAAAAGAGACATAATTTTTGACTTGACTGTGGAACAAACTGTTGGTTTCGCACTCTGTCCTTCCAGCCTCACAAAGAAAAAAATTTTAAACAAACTGTCTTTGCTCCACAGCAGGGCTAGCACTTTGCCTCAGCCAGATGTGGATGATTCTGCTGGGGGCATTAGTTATGCCTCAGACCCCTCATCTTTTACCACAGATCTCTCTGATGTAGCACCTGCAGCCACTGTGGACCAGGGGTTAGTTGCACCTTCTACATCTGGTGGGGTCCCCTCAGTGAGCAAAGGACATCCACTCTTGTTGAGCCTGAGAGGGAATGGGGAAAGCATCCCTCTTTTGTCAGAAAGCTGTACACATCCCTGGTGAAGCTGTTATTGCCATTAACACCGCTGGTGTCATTTTTTCCTGTCAAAAAGAAACTGAAAACTATACATATATTTACTTCTCGAATTTCCTTGGACAGAATTAATTTACTGGGTCTTATAAAGTTCGGTTCAGGATATTGATGATTCTTGTAAAGTAGCTTCTGGTAAAAGAAACGGGAATGCATCTTTTCCTGAGGAGATTTCAGATTCTGAATTTGGACAGAAAGATGCAGGCTTTTCTCAGATTTTGAATGGACTCTGAGGAGAGTTCAGTTTCTGATTTTTCCTGTAGGGGTTTATCATCTTTCTGAGACTATTTTTAGAATGGCCCATTGTTTTTAGTGGGAGAACACTGACATTTCTTAGTCTCTCGAAGTACAGAATGAATTTCCAGAACCTTCACCTCTTCCTCCAGTGCAGTCAGCTTTGGAGGATGTGTTGTCTGCAGCTTTCCTAACAGTCAGCTAGCTGCCCCTAAAAAGGCAGGTGTGATGCATACATTTCCTCAGTCTTTAGGTTTTTATACACTCTTCCCAAATCTGACCCAGCAACTATAGCTTTAGTTAACCATACTGCTACTAAACATTGTTATTTCCAATACTACTCTCTCAGGTAACAAAGGGAAGATTATTATGTATGGAAAAAGGTGTATACTTCTGCAACTTTGATTTTCAGAATTTTGAATTTTCTGGTTCATATCTTAAGGTTTGGTCTGACTAATATGAGGAATGTTTTGTCGGCAGTTTCTTCCTCTGTGTAAAAATTTGCTTTAAATAATTTTCTGTTGTACAAGTCACTAATTGTTTACAGTATGTGTGTGATTCCGTTGATACTACTACTACAAGGACACTGACCATTGGTACTATGTTGAGAAGGTTTCCTTGGCTGCATTCTCAGAACCTCCCAGATGATGAAAATGACTCTCTAAATTCTCCTTTGGATAGAACTTTTGTTTTTGGTCCCTTTGCTACAGAGGTGATAAGAACATGTGATGAAAGAGGTAAGTTCATGTAGGGAATCTCGTAAGATTTTTCAGCCCTTCTTTTCCAAAATTATCTAAGGGATTCTCTAGCCCCTCATCCTCTTTTGGCCAAAAAAAATGAAATCTAGTTTCAACAAAATACAAGTAGACAGATGTTAAGGAAGAAACTGCAAGGGGGGATTCAAAAAGAATTCAGGAACCCCCAAAACCAAGGGCAGTCTAAAAAGTCACAATGACTGTTTAAGGGACCTTATCTCCCCACCTCCAGCAGTCCCTTTCCCTTCCAGAAAGTGAATTTCCACTTTTCTCTTTGGCAATAGATAGTTTTAGACAAGTGGGTTCTGAAGATCATTCATCAAAAATACAGATGGCAGTGGGAGCAAATTCTTCCTTTCCCAGGGGTAGTCCCTCACCCACAGGACCAGACTTTCTATCTCTACCTGTCCTTAATCACTTGCTGTCCCAGTGAGTATTAGAACCAGTTTCTCCTACCCGGCTGGGAAAAGGGTTTTAAGAATATTTTAGTGCTAAAGAAGGAAAGAATTTTCTTGGAAACTGGTTCTGGATCTTTCTTTCTGAAACCTATTTGTGATAGTGCCCAAGTTCAAAATGCTGTCACTTAAGATGTTCCCGCTACCTCAGCTAAGTTTCTTAGTAAATCTAGACTTAAAAGGTAGTCATCACACTACAAATCCTCCAGAATTGAGGTGTTGCTTAAGGTTCTGTGTCTCTAGATCACAATTATCAGTTCTCTTCCTTACTATTTGAACTATCCACTGCATCAAGCATGTTCATAAACTATCTAGCTCCCGTTGTTATAGGTCATTGCAGACTACGGGGTATCCATATTTTTCCATATTTAGTCAACTTGCTTTTCCTTTTAGATTCTTTTTTCAGTCTTTTGATTTGTTGAGAGAGTTCTTACATAAGCTGGGATTCCAGGAGAACATTTCACAGTCTTGTTTGACTCCTTCACAGAGGGTTGTCTTCCATGGTTGTCAGCTAATCACCTCAGTTCAGAAAGCTTTTATTCTACAGCAAAAAATAGATCTTTATCTAAATTTATTTCTAAGGTTTTCCACTCAGACTTTGGGCAATGTAAGGGAATACCTCGGGATTTTGGGTTTCATGGCATTTGGACTCTTGATACCCCTGACAAGACTCCTCATGATAAAGATACAATGGTATCTGAAGTCTCTTTGGTCCCAGCACCAACATCCTTTGTCTTTTCAAATCCTAGAGCTGAGGCTAGTCAGAAGATGAACACTTCATGGAAGACAGCATGCATCCTCAAATCTAGGTATCCTCCTCCTTTTTGCCCTTCAGACTTTTCATTCCCTTTTTCTTCCAGGGCCTTTCAAAATCTTTACAGACAATAATACAGTGATGTGGTACATCAACAAGAAGGGGGGGGGGGGCATGGTCCTACCATCTTAGCTGGCTAGCTGTTCAAGTTTGGGATCTAGCTGTCCAATATGAAGCGACTCTTCAGGCTGTATACATTTCTTCAGAGCAAAATATAGTGGCAGACTCTCAGTAGGTCCAAAACACAGGCTGACAAATGGATGCTTCACAGATGTCTCTCTCGACATTGTCCAACAGTGGGGTACTCCTAAGGTAGATCTTTTTGCCTCCCCTTTGAACAGGCAATTTCCTCTTTTTTACACCAGATCACAAGTCTCCTGGCTTGGAATGTGGATACCCTATCTTTTTCTTGAAAGGGGATGATGATGTTCTTCGTGTTTCACTGTTGCAGTCATTGCTTTTGGGTTATCCTGCTGGTAGGTTGCCCTCAGTCGGCCTGAATTCCAAAGTCTTGGTCCGGCGTCTGTTGCTATCGCCTCTTCCCTGGCATCAGGGCTTCAGGGGTATAAAAGATGCAGCCAACGCCATTTTCTTCAGTCATTCTTGCCGTGCGGTGCCCGAAGCAGAAGCAGTTCGCAAGTGCAGAAGCAGTTTGCAAGTGCCGGTCGGCCGACTCCCGAGATTTTCGTGTTCAAATTTCAGATCCGAAGTCTTCATTAAAAGCTAAGTATCCCGTTGGGGAAACTTTTTTCTTGCTCCAGACCGATGTTAGAAAAAGTTAATTGTATTTCTTGTGGGAAGCAAATACCTCATAAGGACCTTCATTCTTACTGTATTCCTTGCCTAGGCCCTGACAACGACGTTGCTAGTTGTTGGTTTTGTGCTAGATGTAACCAACGCACTGTTAAGCGTCGGTACAATTTTGCTTCTCGTTATTTTGGCCGAAGATTTAATTACACAATGTCGTCTGATAGCTATCCGACTACCGGAGTTCACAAGAAACGCAAAGAAAAAGACAGGCAACCGAGGTCCAAAACAGACGAAAAGGCTTCTTCTAAGCCAGTCACCGGTTCTCAGTGAGGCACTTTCGCAGCCCCTGACGCCTTCTACTTTACAGCCGCAGACCACTGGATACTCAAGGTATTGGACCCTCCGACACTATTCCCTCAGATGGGTCCGGAGCCGCTGAGCAGGCATCGGCTTCTGAGGGTGTATTCAGACCTACGCAATTATACATTAAAACAACTTTAGCTTCAAAGGCAAAGACTAAAGCACCTTTAAAGACAAAGAAACAAGTACAACAACCTCATAGGCAGGCCTCCATGCCCAAAAAACAGATGCTCAAAATGTCCGAAGACTTAATTACTTTGATCAGGGGTTCCCATCCCCCTCCTGATAAGAGGCCTAGGCAAGAGACAGACTATGAATCTTCAGATCAGGTTTCCATTTCATCCGATTCCTCTTCTGATCATGAATACTCTCTTCCTCCCTATGAGGATTCTGATGCTGAAGAATCTATTCCTTCAGCCTCTCCTCCTGAGGACCACTCCTTTGGGGAAACCTTGCATACCATGAGGGCGCATTTCCACTGGGAGAGCCAAAATTTTTCAGAATCTAAGAAAAGGCTCAGAGACTTCCTTTTACTTCTACAACACAGGCCCCTAGCTATTCCACCTGTGTTAGACATTGTAGATGATGTGTTTTCAGAGTCTAGTCTGACTCCTGATTCCTTACCTCCAGCTCCTGTTAAGCCAGACAGATACTACAGGGTTCCTGATTCTCATAAATTCATTTTCAAAAATCCTGCTGCAGACCCAGAAACTATTTCTCATGGTCCCAAAGGGGTCAAGGCTTCTACTGCAAAGAACCCTACCCCCTCTGACAGATTCTAGGGCCCTGGACAGATGGGGGAAAAAAGATTTATACTTCTGCTACCTTGGCTGTAAGGGCCTTAAATTTCCAGTTTCATATGCTCAAATATCAGCAATATGTCATGTAACTGCTTAAACAGAAAATGTTGATAAATTCTGAATGTGCAGAAAACAAAGAAATGCAGGATTTATTGCATGCAGCTGAACAAGTTGGAAAGCATACTTTGTAATGTGGTTTTGATTCTCTGGAGGCCTCCTGCAGGGCTGCTGTGATGGGTTCTGTCATTAGGCGGCATGCTTGGTTAAAGAAACAAAATCTGCCTGATCATGTCAAAGCAAAATTATTAGATGCTCCATTACAGCATGATACCTTGTTTGATGTTAAAGCAGAAGAGGTGTTCAAGAAAGTGGAGGACAAGGCTAAATCTATGCAAACTGTCAAGGATTTCTTACAGGTACAGCCTCCCAAGATTTAGCAGACACTGGTCTACAAAGAATTGGTCCTTTCCAGTGTCAGACAGGCCACAAAGGGGCATATCCAGACACCCTAGAGGCAGAGCCCAGCCCCAAGGTTCGTACAGGTCTAAATAATGGGGTGCTTCTACCTCCAAAAGCGGAGAAGACAAAAACACAGTCATACAGGAAACAGTCCCAGTGACTTCCCCCTGCCTGCGCCAAGCACTTATCTTCTGGCAGCACCTTTAGAGGGAAAACTAGCACTTTTTTCTCAAAATTGGCATATTATAACCCAGGACAAATGGGTCCTAGACATAGTGTCACAAAGCTACAAGTTTCATTTCCATACCCTGCCTAGGGCAAACGGTTGGCCAAACCTGCCAAAAAATCAATGGGCAGAGGCACAAAAACAAGTCTCATCCCTCATGGACATGGGGGCAATTCAGCAAATTCCAGAGAAAGAGCAGTGACAAGGATTTTACTCTACTGTTCTTGGTACCAAGAAAGGACAAGGCCTGGAGACCAATACTGGACCTATCTATTCTAAACACATACCTGGATATACCAAAATTCAAAATGTTGACTTTACAGCAGCTTCTGCCCATGCTGGGCAAGAAGGCTTGGCTTGTGACCATACCTGCATGTCCCAATCAGACAAACATGCAGAAGATACCTCAGATTCAAGACTGGCTCAATGCATTACCCATTCTCTGCACTACCCTTTGGCTTATCTACTGTGCCCAGGGTCTTTACAAAGTGCCTGGCACCAGTAATTGCATTCTGCAGACAGAGGAATACAAATATATCCTTACTTGGATGACTGCCTCATTCAAGCAGAGAACAAGGACATTCTACTACAGCATCTGGCGTTTGTAAAGAGGCTTTTAACATGCCAGTCAACGAAAAGAAATCAAAACTAGTACCCTCTCAAGAGATAATATTCCTGGGTGCAAGCATAAATACAACTGCCCAGATGGCTTATCTCACGTCAGACAAACAAAGGCAATTGAATACCTATTTCAAAATGTTGGCAACAAAGGCCCAGTTATCTGCAAGAAAAATTCTGCAGGCTTTGGGCTTCATGGCATTCTGCATCCTACTAATTCCATATGTAAGACTGCATATGAGGAAACTTCAATGGTACCTAAAAAGTATTTGGACTCAACATTGCCACCGCCTGGAAACAAGGATTACTCTCATTCCCTGCCTGCAACAGGAGTTTCGATGGGCGAAGGCTTGTCACCAGAACAAGGGACAGCCATTCACTTTACCCCCAGCCAGACCGATATTAGCAACGGATGCATCAGATTATGCCTGGGGCGCCCACATGGCAGGAAGATGTATTCAAGGCACATGGTCCTCAAACCAAATGCATCTACATATCAATCAAAGAGAGATGCTAGCTATTCAAAATGCCCCGACAGCCTTCAAGGACCTACTTCATCTGGGGCAATTACTGATAAAGACAGAACACCACGGTCATGTGGTATATAAACAAGCAGGGAGGCACTTATTCTTACCCCCTTTGCAGACTAGCCATGACTTTGTGGGACACAGCATTGACTTACCAAGTGCATCTGCAGGCACAATTCCTGCCAAGGAAGAAAAATACTCTGGCAGACGAACTAAGCAGAAACCTCATGGATCCCCATGAGTGGCAATTGGATCCACAAGTTTTCAGCATGATAATAAGGAAATGGAGATGCCCAGCTATAGACCTATTTGCCTCCCCTCACAACTACCAACTAAAAAGATTCTGCACAAGGACTTACCACAGACAAGCATGGAAAGTGGATGCCCTATCTTTCACCTGGAAGAACCTAGCAGTATATGCCTTTCCTCCACTGCCTCTTCTCCCCAAGGTACTCCTAAAGGTCAGACAAGAGAAGCCAAAGATGATACTGATTGCCCCAGACTGGCCCCGCCAGTACTGGTATCCAATCCTAAGGAACTTGTCTCAATGCCCAGCTTGGACCTTGCCTCAAATACCTCATCTACTGTCCCAACAAAACAATCAGACAACTCAGGACCTTAAACCTGGCAGCATGGCGGATAATGTAGTCATACAAAACACACCTCTCACTAAAGCTGTGATGGATGTCATTTTGGAGGCCAGAAGGCCTAGCACTAGAAAATCTTATGCTGGAAAATGGAAGAGATTCTGTGCTTGGAACCAAGCACAAGGAATTGACACAGCTGTACCAAATATTCCTCAGATTTTGCAATACTTAACTGAGATGCTGGACAAAGGCCTTTCCTTTTCATCAATTAAAATTCATGCCTCTGCCATTTCGGCTCGTTACAATACAGAGCCACCAATCTTTTCTCATCCTTTGTTAAGGCAGTACCTCAGAGGAGCCAAAAACTTAAGGCCTCCAAGGAGAGCACCAGTACCTGCATGGGACCTCAAATATGTGTTGGAAAATCTCACCCTGCCTCCTTTTGAGCCAGCCGCTACTGCTGATATAAAGTTTTTATCTTGGAAAATAGCTCAGCTCCTAGCAATAACTTCTGCAAGACTAGTTTGAGCTACAGGCACTCATGGCTGTGGAACCTTTTATAATTTTTTATCCAGACAAGGTTTCTCTGAGGACAAACCCGACATTTATGCCTAATGTGGTGTCCAGTGTAGCTCTTAACCAAACTATTCATCTGCCAACTTTTTATCCAAATCCACAGAACAAGGGGGAGAGAATTCTGCATTCTTTGGACATACACAGACAGCTTCGATTCTACTTGGACAGAACCAAAGTGTTCAGAAAGACAGAGCAATTACTAGTGGCATATGCTGCAGGATCACAGGGAAAGGCCATCTCAAAGCAGACTATTTCAAAGTGGATAGGCCACTGCATTCGTTTCTGCTATTCACAACATGGCAAGCCAGTGCCTAAGGGCATTGGGCCACATTCAGCCAGAGCAGCAGCCACTTCAGCCTTCCTCAGGGGAGTACCAACCAAAGACATTTTAGAGGCTGCTACCTGAAGTTCAGCGCACACCTTTACAAAGTACTATCATCTGCCACTCTACTTTAAACCCAGGGCAGGCTTTGCCACTGCAGTTCTGCAGGGCCTTATAGCTGCTCCTAATGCTCTTTAGCTCCAGCCTCCCAACCATAGCTTTGGGACTCCACCCAAAAGTAATGACTGCAACAGTGAAACACAAAGAACATAGTACAGTTGTGTACACTTACCATAAATGTAGATGTTAGAGTGTATTCACTGTTGCAGTCCAGGTTACCCACCCGCCATCCCCCTTATTTTTGCTGGAACTTACCTTTACTTCTCTAATCTATACAACCTATGTGGTGATTTGCTTGTAGATGAAGGTAAAATGTATTTTGGTGCATGTATGTTTTATTTACATATTTTTAGTCTACCCTTTTGGGGGCACCTGACATCTGGGGCAAGAAAAACTGAAGAAAATGGCGTCGGCTGCATCTTTTATACCCCTGACGTCAGGGAAGAGGCGACAGCAACCGACGCTGGACCAAGACTTTGGAATTCAGGCTGACTGAGGACAACCTGCCAGCAGGATAATGATGCGACCGTGTTGGAGGCCGGTGAGAATCCAGCTGGCAGCACATCCGAAGAGGCTTTGCAGGCATCCATCTCGGACATTCAGAGGGAGCCACGGTTGATTTTTTTTTCCCGAAGAGCATCTGGGAGTTCCTCAGTTTTTAGTTGAGGAAGCAGTTCCTGCTATGGTTCTCGACTATCGCACTGGATCTGAGCCTTCTCAGGACGTTCCCTTAAAGAAACAAAAAATTTTAAACACGTTTCTTCTGCTTCTAAGGATCCACAAAGTGAGTAGTAGGCATTTACTCGGGGGTTATTTTCTGCCTTACTGTCCTTAAAGCCTCCTCAAGTGGTTTCAGTTCCTGCTCCTCCTTGGTCCTCTACTCCTCTTAAAAGGCCTAGAGACCAGGATTCTTCTGAGGATGAGTCGGATTCTGCTGACAAATCCTTAACTTATTCTACTCCGATTCCTTCTCCTTTGGACAAGGGGTCAGAGAAGGAGGAATCTATTAGTCCTGATATTCCTTTGGAGGAGATTTCCTTTGACAACACATTCTCTAGGATGATGTATTAATGTTTTTTTTTTTTTAAGTAGAAGAGGTACTATGAGTTGTTGCAGTTGGACTCTCCTAAATCTGTGGCTATTCCTCCTGTCTTGGCTGCTTTACTGGATGCTTTCTCCAATGCCGCTCAAGCACCTGATTCTCTTCCCCTTGTTTCCAAGAAGCCTGGTAGGTTTTATAGCGGTCCTGAGGATTGTTCTTTATGTAAATGCTCTGCTGCTGACCCCTTGCTAGTGTCTGCAGCCTCTGATAAGCCATCTCAATTGCTTCCTTTGCCCATGTTATTGCCTTCTGACTAGGACTGCAGTACTATGGACAGGCTAGGCAAAAGGGTTTACACTTGTGCTACCCTAGCTTTTAGGGCTGTTAATTATCAGATCCATATGTCTAGGTATGTGTTGGCTCTTCTTTCTCAGGTCTGTCAACTTACTTCTGATTTTCCAGACTCTGAGGGTAAAACCTCTGTTCTTTCCTTGCTAGGGACTTCCTGCCAAGTTGCTTGTCATTCTTTTAAATGTAGTTAGGAGGTGGATGCCTCTTCTAGGGCTGCTGTTTTTGGTTCAGTTATGAGGAGGTATTCTTGGCTTAGGCTTCAGCCTCTACCCGATGATGTTAAAGCTAAGTTGATGGATGCTTCTCTGGATTCTGAACTTTTGTTTGGGGGAAGTTGCTGCTGGTTTAATTCCTTTCAGAATAAGAGTAAGGCCTAACGGGAACTTAAAACATGTTTGTTTCTCCTGTGCCTAAATTTCAGAGAAACAACCCTGCTTTAGCCTACCTTTGTTTGTAGACGGTCCCGTCCTTCTACTGAAAGTAAGAAGAGTGGCAAACTGACTTTTCCTGATAAGGCTACTCAATTTTCTGGGACTCTGAAGCCTTCCTTTCTGGACAAACCAGGTGCTGGGTTGACTATCCATCCCCTCCTAGCCACATTCCTCTTTCCCTTTCTTTTCCAGTTTAGCTTCAGATCACTCAGGATTCTTGGGTTCTGTCAGTCATTCATCAAGGATACTTCATGGTGTGGAAATCCCATCCTCCTTTTATGGGCATTCCTCAGCCTTCTCTAGAACATTTTCTCTTTTTACCAGAGGTTATTCGAGATCTCTTGTCTCCGGGTACTATTCAAGAGGTGTCTGTGTCCCAAAGGGGGAAAGGGTTCTACTCCCAACTGTTTCTAGTGCCCAGAAAAAGAGGGCACTTGGAGACCTAGTCTAGACCTCTGTCATCTAAACACTTAAAGGTGCCTTCGTTTCGGATGTTATCCCTTCAGAGTATGTTTCCTTTCTTGCTCACTCATGCCTATATGGTGTCTCTGGATCTTAAGGATGCTTTTCTCCATATTCCGATCCATTCTCTTTTTCTGGAAGTTTTTGCATTTCTCTGTTGCTTCCTGGCATTTTCAGTTGTCTGTGTTGCCCTTTTCGCCTTTCTACTGCCCCATAGGTGTTCACTAAGTGCCTTGCTCCTGTGATTCTATTTTTCAGACTTCAAGGGATCCAAATATTTCCTTACTTGGACGAGCTGCTGATTCAGGTGCCTACTCCAGAGACCCTTTTGCAAAATCTTAATTTTGTAGTATCCTTTCTTCAGAGCCTGGGGTTCACTGTAAATTTCAGAAAGTCTTCTCTGGCTACTTCTCAGGATCATGTTTTTCAGGGTTGCAGGATTCCTACTGTGCCGATGCTTGCATCTCTGCCCCCTCCAAAGACCTTAACTCTCATTTCTTTCTTTCATACTCTTCTTCCTCTGGCTTCCATTACCACCATGGAGTTTCTAAGAGTTCTGGGTTTCATGGCATCCACCATTCCGATGCTCCCTCTGGCCAAACTACATTTGAGAAAGTTTCAGTGATTTCTGAAGTCCTTGTGGCTTCAACATGCTCATCCTATAGAATTAGTAGTTCCTCTTTTCCTTGCGTTAGACAGGAACTTCTTTGGATTCAGCAGTTGTCTCTGAATCCAGGGATCCCTTTTCATCCCCCTCTTCCCTCTCAAGAATTGTTCATGGACGCCTCAGACATGGGATGGGGGGTGGACTTTTTTGCTCCCTAAAGGTACAGGAGATGTGGTCAGCTTGTCAGCAGAAGGAGCACATCGGTGTTAGAGATGAAGAGCCCTTCTGCTTAGATTGTCAGACCTTTTGGTCTCTTCTCCAGGGCCTTTCTAGGTATTCACAGACAATACCTCAGTGATGTGGTATATCAACATGCAGGGCGGAATGAGATCTTATTTTCTTTGTTCATTGGCACTTCTGGTATGGGATGTTGCTGTCAAGTGACTCTTCAGGTAGTTTGTATCCCTTCCAGTCAGAACACTGTGGCAGACGCTCTGAGCAGGTCCTTAACTCAGTCCCATGAATGGATGCTTCACAGGGTAGTGTTTCTGGACATTATCCAATGGTGGAATACTCCTCAAGTGGATCTGTTTACCTCCACTCTGATCTGACAACTTCCTTTGTTTTGTGCCAGAGTCCCAGGTTCTCTGGTATGGAAGGTTGGACGCCCTCTCATTCTCTTGGAAGGGGATGATTCTTTATGCATTCTCTCTCCTTCCTCTCATTCTGAAAGTCATGTTCAAAATTCAACAGGATGTTCCCAAAATGTTATCAACTCCCTTTTGGCCATGACAGCATTGGTTCCCTCTTCTGCATCTAGCCAGGTTTAGTCATCACAAATTACCTCACAGGGTGGTTCTAATCACAAAAGGCAAGGGATCGCTTACCCATCCCCCACCTGTCCACGCATCACGTCACACTTTGGATGATAAGCTTTTGATTCCTCATAGACACTTTTGTCTGAGGATGTGCTGCAAGTCCTGCAGGCGGCCAGGACACCTACACCTAGGAAATCCACACCTAGGAAATCCTACTTATCCAAATGGAAGAGGTTTTCTTTTTGGTGTCTCTGTCATAACCTGGACCCACTTACTGTGGATGCTCCTTTGGTTCTCTCATTTGTGTGAGTTGCTCAATGCTGGTTTGGCCTATTCTTCTATTAAGGCCCACCTATCAGCTGTCTCTGCTTGTCTGCCTTTTTTCTCCTCCTTTAGCTGCTAGATTTCAGGTGAGACAATTTCTGAAAGCTGTCCTTAATGTTAGACCTCCCAAGAGGCCTGTTCCTCCTCCCTGGGATCTTGATTTTTGTTTGGAGAAGTTGACTGAGGCTCCTTTTGAGCCTGCTGCTTCAACCTCTTTGCAACATTTTTCCTGGAAGACTGTTCTTTTGTTAGTGCTTACTTCTGCTGGACAAATTTGCAGGAACTTATGGCTTGTCCTCCTTTTTTGATTTTTCATGAGGACAGAGTATCATTGTGCACTAACCCTTCTATTATGCCAAAGGTAGTTAATCTGCCTACTGTTTTCCCTTTTCCACAAACTAACAGTGAGAGGATGCTGCATACTTTGGACATGCATAGGCGACTTAGCCTTGGTCATATCCAAATAAATTCTATCAGAAAATCTGGTCAGTTTTTGTTTCTTTTCATCCTAGATCTTTGGGGCTTGCTGTATTCAAGCAGACTATTTCTTCTTGGATTTCTAAGTCTGTTTCCTTTTCTTACATTTTTCATGGTAAGAGCCTTCCTTTTTCAATTAAGGCTCATTCTACTAGAGCTGTGGCTTTTGGTGCTTTTTTTCAAAGGCTTAGACACTAATTCTGTTCTTGAAGCAGCTACCTAGACTTCTGTGCATACTTTTACCAAGCGCTATAATTTGGATGATATCTCTAGAGCTAGGGCTGGTTTTGCCTGTTCAGTTCTTCATGTTTATTTGGGGACTCTTCTGCCCTTTCCTCCTCCCAGGTTTCCTCTTGAGCTTTGGCACTCTCCCATATCATTAAGAATACTGCAGCAGTGACGGTGAGGACACAGTACAGTTGGGTAAAGTCTTACCATAACAGTAGGTGTCCTTTCCTTCACTGCTGCAGTATTCGCGGCCTCCCTTCATCCCCCTAGTTCTTTACCTTCCTGGATATGCACATTACCTCTTGGGTTCCTTGGACTGGTGTTTCTCTCGGGACAGTCAGTTCTGTTTTTGCTAAACCTGAACGTCACCTTTATGCCCTACATTACGCAGGGAGGATATGATGATGATCAGCATACCTTTAAATTCAGAAGACTGGCCGGATGTCAGGCTTCTGTGGCAGGGAATCCCAATATCTTTATGAATACTGCAACAGTGAAGGTACAAACATCTACCATTATAGTTAGATTTTATATAACTACTTTCTTCTTTTGGCCCTTACTTCAGCTAAGAGAGTGTCTGACCTCCATGCTCTTATGGCTGTCTCCCCTTTTTTTTAATTTTTCATAGGGACAGGATGTTTGTTTGTACTAATCCTTCTTTTATGTCCAGGGTGGTTAATGAATCGTCTCTTAGTCTGTTAATTTACCTTCCTTTTTTCCTTCTCTGCAGTCTGCTAGTGAGAAGATTCTTCACACTTTGGATTGCATGGACAGCTCAAATATCATTTAGATAAGGTTAAGGCCATTCTCTTTTCTGAGCAGCTTTTGATTTCCTTTCATCCCAGATGTCTAGGTTTAGCTGTTTCTAAGCAAGCCATTTCTACATGGATCTCCAAGGCCATTTCCTTTTGTTACTCTTTTCATGGGAGAACCTTTCAGTATTTGTAAAGGCTCATTCTATCAGTGCCATGGCCCCACTGCAACTTTTTTTCATAGAATTGGATGCCACTGCCATCCTTGAGGCAACTACTTGGACCTCTGTCCATAACTTTAGTGAGTGTTGCAAAATGGATGCTGTGAAGTTGTTCAATCTCACTGTTTATTCTTACACATGGGTATGGAGCCGAGCCATCGGCTCTGAGTTAGCTGCTTTACTAGCTAAAGATCTGAGTAGCTCGAGGCCAGGCCCCTATCCCATGATGCTCTCTGTCCTACCCAAGATCTAGTTTGCCGCTGCAACTGATCGCAAGGTCGTCTGAGAGCTCGGGCCAGTAGAATTTCCTTATTTAGTTTTTTGACAAGCTTTATGCTGTATTTCTTTAGATAACTGAAGTAGTTTGTTGTATTTTCTAGTTCTTATAACTTTTAGGCGAGTTAGCCTTTAGAATCCTTTAAATTTGAGTAGTTTGTTACAGAACGGTTGCTCTTAGCCTTGGGCTGTTTTTTGGTTACCCCTATCCTTTATACATTTTTATATATAGTGTGCTAGTTAGGTGTGTTTGTTAGAATTTACATTTATATCCTTTAGTTGTACAGGGATCTGGCAACTTAGGACTGTTGAAATATTTACTGTGTGCAGTGTGGTTAGTGCAATAACAGTGTTTTGTGTTGAGTTACTGTATTTTTTTAGAGTAAATTGAAGGTTGTTCAGGGATCTGACAACTTCTATAGCATGCTTGCATATTTCTGTTTTGTATAACATGGCTGATCATAGGGAGAAACAAAAATCTGGCTTCAAGAAGTGTCCAAAATGCAGGCAGAAGATGTCCCTTACAGATGCACATGTAAATTGTGTTTATTGTTTGTGGCCTGTTCGCCTCCAGGAGGATTGCTGTATCTGCCACTCCTTCAGCGGTAGGGTTTTATTAGAGAGAAGAAGGAAGCTGGTAGGTAGAAGCTTGCTGAAGCCAGATTTTCAAGAGACCTTGGATAAGGCTGGCCAGACCTCCAAGTCTTCGAAGGGGTCAAAATCTTCCAAGGCATCCTTGGAGCCCAGGTCATCGGCTCCAAGCCTTTCCGTGAAGGTGCGGTCACCGGCTCTGCAGTCTTCGGAGCCGTGCACCGAGCAGGTGTTTTGGAGCCAGTCCCCAGTCTTGGAGCCAGTTTCCAAAACTTTGAAGTCACCCATCCTTCAATCGGTGGCATCTTTGGTTCCTTCGACCCTTTCTGATGTGGACTTGGACCAGGTGGTGCAGAGGCTTCTGGAGAACCCGGCACTGGCTAAATTGCTATCTGCTTCGACCCAACAGGGTTCAAGGCCCGAGACTGTCCCACTGGCTGTGACTACTCCGCCGAGCAGAGCCTTCGGAGCCAGAGGAGGAGGATCTCATGGTTGTGGAGCCTTCAGAGCCGAGGCCTGTTCCAGTGCCTTCGGCTCCATCAACCCTGACTTCTTCAGTTCCATTGGAAGAGTCTCTGAGCCGACACTCTCTCGTCGGTTCTGGGGGGGGGGAGAGTCTAACAGATGCGTCTGTTCCGACCCTTCCTCTCGGGGCTTCGGCGCGGATGAGCTTGGCTTCGTCCTCTGGTTCGGAGCCCACTGTCTCGGCACCGAGGACGTTGCAGTCTTCTTTGGAACCAGCGGCTTCCTCTGGTCGGAACAGTGGTCCCTTCTATGCTATGAGGAGAGTTATGTCATCTAAGACACACACATAGTCAGGTCCTTCCTCTTCCTCCCCCTAAAGTGCCAGGTTCTGCCTCTACATCGCAGGTCCCTGTGAAGCGTCGAGACCGGAGCCTCAAGTAACCCTATTGTGTGACCCTTGCTCTACTGAGACCTCACCAGAAGCCCCCACTGATGAGGTTCCCAGGAAGAGATTATGCAAGAGGAGGCATTTAGATTCCCCTCAGGAATCTCTGACATCAGACACTGACTTAGAGGAATCTGAAGGGTCCCCCTCAGAGGATATCTCCTTTGCGGATATCCTGGAAGTCCTAAAGCAGAGGGGTAACTGGCAGTCCATTAGCCCTACTGAGGATGAGTCGGTGCTCCTGAAGGCCTTTGTGTCTCAACCTTCCACCTCCTGGGTGACTCCACCCTTCGAGTTTATGGAATTGGCCGCTCGAAGGGCGTGGGTGTCTCCTGATTCTATAGAACCGGTCCCTCGCAGGCCCAGCAAATTTATCACCTCTCCCCAAGACCAGATGTTTCTCACTAAGGGAGTCCCAGTTGATGCCATGGTGGTGGCGGTGGCCACCAAGAAAGAGATGTCAGAAACCTCTTCCACTTTCCATCCTCCTAATAGGGATTCTAGGACGATGGACAGATACGGGAAACGCATCTTTAGTTCTGCGACCTTTGCCATGCGATTGCTTAACTATTTGACTCATTTCACCCGTCTTCAGAGAGATCTCCTGAAAGAGCTTGGAGATGCTCTGCAGGGTAATACAGATAGAGCTGTCTCTGACAAAGTGACAGCACAACTTAATACCCTTAACTCTGTTGTGACCTCGTCCATGTGGCTCATTTCCTATGCAGCCGATGGTTTGAGTCGGGCAGTGGGTTCAGCGATAGCTCTTTGGAGACCGTCTTGGATGCACTTATGCTCCATTGCGGAAGCCTTCAAGTCTTCCTTTGTCAACACCCCAGTTGATGTCTCTTCTGTGTTTGGGCCCAAAGTCAAGGAGACTCTCACTTAGGTGTGAGTAGGAGGGAAAGACTATCTGCCATAGGAGTCAGTTTTTCCACCCCTACCAGACCATACCCCAAAGGGTAGAAAGGTGGAAAAATGTGGTTCCAGAAGTCCCAAGGGCCACAGCCACTACCACAGCTTTCTTACGAGGAGTGGCTACCAAGGACATTATAGAGGCTGCTACTTGGACCTCCGTGCATACATTTGCCAAGCATTATAACTTACCTCTATACTCTAGATCCCGTGCTGGTTTTGCCACTGCTGTTTTGCAAGGGATCCTGACTACACCATAATCTATTCTCATTACCTCCTCCCCTAGTTTAGCTATGGTATTCTACCCATTTGTAAGGACTGCAGATGCATCCTTGAAGGACATAGTACAGTTTTGTACCTACCATAAATGTAGATGTCCGAGAGGAATGCATCTGCAGTCAGGATTACCCACCCTCCTTCCCCTCTGAGGTACTCCTAGGGTACTTACCAATCTTCAGCTAGCTTGGGGGGGATCTGTTATGGTGTATTTGTTTGTATATATGTACATACATGTTTATTTTGTGTGTTTGCTCTCTACTATTTGGAAACTTTGGCATTTATCCAAATTTAGCCTACCAAGAGGGCACCTGGCATCTGGGGCAAGAAACAGAGGAAAATGGCGTCGGCTGATGCCTTTATACCCGAAGAACTGCTGCAATGACGTCGGGTGAAGTGCGACACCAGCCGAAGCCAGACCCAGACTTTGGAATCCGGCCGACCGAAGGGCTGCCTGACGACAGGACAACCCATTTGTAAGGACTGCAGATGCATTCCTCTCGGACATCTACATTTATGGTAGGTACAAAACTGTACTTTCTTTTAGCTCTACAGACCTTCAAACCCCTACTGCTACCAGGTCCTCTTCTGATGATGAATACTACTGTAATGTGGTATATCAACAAACAGGGAGGTACCAAGGCATACCAATTGTGCAGGCTAGCCCTACTAATTTGGGACCTAGCATCCCAGCACAACCTATCCCTGCAAGCCAGCTACATCCCTTCACAGGACAACAAGCAAGCAGACCTCCTGTGCAGAACATCCTCTCCACAGCACAAATGGATGCTGGACAGGACGGTCTTCCTAGACATAGTCCACCAGTGAGGCACTCAACAAATACACCTGTTTGCCTCCCCCCGGAACAGGCAGCTGCAGACCTTCTGCACAAAGACTTACTCCCCCCAAGCCTGGAGAATAGACGCCTTCAGTTTCACTTGGGAGCAAAAGTTCCTTTACGCCTTCCCTCTGATTCAGAAAGTCCTTCTGAAAATCAGGAAGGACAAACCCAAAATCTTGCTAGTGACTCCCTACTAGCCAAGGCAGCACTGGTTCCCCCTTCACAATTTAGCCAAGGGCAATCACTGCAAGTTACCCCACAAGGTGGACCTTCTGACACAAGACAAAGGAACTCTCCTATACCCACACTTGCAAATGCTATCCCTGACTCTGTGGGTGATAAATTACTAACTCCATTCAGACACCACTACACAGGGGATGTGCTGTCAGTCCTGAGGGAGGCCAGGAAACCCACTACTAGAAAATCATAGCTTGCTAAATGGGAAAAATTTACTCAGTGGTGTCTGGGACAGGAAAGGGACCCTTACGAGGCCGACACCCCCTAGTCCTCTCATGTATGTGTCAACTTATAAAGGGTGGACTTTTCTGTTCTTCAGTGAAAGTGCACATCTCTGCTTTATCAGCCTGCTTACCTCTTGAGCCTCCCTTGTTAGCCAGGCTACATGTGAAACTTTTCCTTAAAAGGGTCTTACACATTAGACCATCTTAGAAGCCTATCCCTCCATGTGACCTGAACATCATCCTGGAAAAACTCAACCAGCTCCCCTGCAAACTGGCTAATACAGCCTCTCTACAGTTTTGTACTTGGAAAACAGTACTGTTAGTGGCTATTACCTATGCCAGAAGGGTATCCGAGCTACAAGCCTTAATGGCATGCTCACCTTGCACCATTTTTCATAGAGACAGGGTCACACTGAGAACTAACCCCTCCTTCATGCCCAAGGTAGTCAGTGACTTATCTCTAAATCAATCCATTCACCTACCCAATTTTTTTCCCCTCTCCCAATAACCAAGGTGAAAAGATACTCCACTCCTTAGATGTCCACAGGCAACTGAGATTTTACCTGGACAAGACTAAAGACATTAGTTAATCCAAACAACTCTGTCTCTTTCCACCCCAGGGCATTGGGCAAGGCAGTCACAAAACAGACCATTGCATCCTGGATTAAAAAGGCAATCTGTTTCTGCTACTCACACCATGGAAAAACCCCTCCAGCTGGGGTTAAGATACACTCCACAAGAGCAGTGGCTACTTCCAAGGCCTTTCAAAAAGGCAGGAACACAGCTTCCATTATGGAAGCCGCTACATGGTCCACTATCCACACTTTCAAACATTACAAATTGGACCAAATCTCCAAAGCATGCGCAGGATTTGCCAGGGCAATCCTACAAGGCTTTGTGGAATCATCTTCTGCATCCGCCACCCTTTCATCAAACTAAGCTGTGGTACTCTCCCACACCAAGAATATTGCAACATAGGAAAAGAAGGACATAGAATAGTTGTGTAAAATCTTACCATAACCATAGATGTCCTTCTCTTCCATGTTGCAGTATTCCTTCCCACCCACCATTCCCCCTCACAGACTGTACTACTCTAACTGCTCCCTGATGCCTCTCTCCATTACAGAAGAGACCCACGGCCTTTTACATGTCACCTTTGGCAGCCTGTCTTGTTAGGCCATCTACTTTGCCTGCTTAGCTTCAAGTTCTGAGGATTGTGCGTGCAGACATCACACTTAAGGTCCCTGGTTTATGGCCCTACGTGTGACGTCCCACGCAGCTGTAACAGCCAAGCTGAAGCTTTTGTATAGGAGCCAACGTACGAGTTGCCTGAAGGCAGGAAATCCCACACCAAGAATACTGCAACATAGAAGAGAAGGACATCTATGATTATGTTAAGATTTCACACAACTATTTTTTCATGGGTACAGAGTTTTTACCAAAGGGGATGACAATGTACTTTTTGGCATTGAGCTTGAGGCCATGGCTCTGACACCAGGCATCTGTCTCAGTGAGGCCCTTCTGTTGGATGTCCATCATTTGGGGACTTGACTATGGCTCCTAATTTGCAGTCTTCTGCGAACTTCATTAGCCAGAGGCCTTCTGTGTTAGCCTGTACTTCAGAGACGTAGATACCAAACAGGAGAGTTCCCAGGACTGAACCCTGTCGTACTCCAAGTGTCACTGGTTTGAAGTCAGATTTGGAGTCTGCAACTTTTACAGTGTGGGTTCCGTGAGTGAGCCAGTTGGCAACTCATCTTGTGACATAGCCTAGTACCAACCTATGAACCTATCAGCCCTAGGGCCTATACAAGCCTAGCCATAACAATTCCCTGGCTATTTCTTCCCACACTGTTTACTTCCCTGGACCCTTGTCTAGCAGGGCGACTGACATGATCCCCGGGGTGAATTTTCTTTCTCCCATCCAATCATCAAGGTTTCTTTTGAAGAGGGCCAAAGAGGCGTTCTGCTTGACATGTATGGGCAAGTCTATTCCAGAGTCTGGGGAGTCTCTGGGTCAGGAACCTATCCCTCCAGCATGTTTTGTTTATTGTGATGACAAGGTTTAGATCCCTGGAGCGTGTGGCTCTCGGGGATTGGGATTTCTTTAAGTGCAGCATGTCCAACAGCTCTGGGTTTGACATGGCCTCATATGTTAAGCAGAGAGTGCCTCTGAGTAGACGATATGCGACAGAGTATAGCTGGAGTTTAAGGCGGTCAG
This sequence comes from Protopterus annectens, assembly GCF_019279795.1. Taxonomy (NCBI): domain Eukaryota; kingdom Metazoa; phylum Chordata; order Ceratodontiformes; family Protopteridae; genus Protopterus; species Protopterus annectens. The sequence goes on from NC_056749.1 coordinate 465,975,120, forward strand.
CATAGGGCATCTGTTTTAGGCCTGTGATTCTTTTAGTGAGGTATTTCTGCGGCCTTTCCTGTTGCAGATGTTTTGAGAGGTACATACCAAATGGGGCATTGTATTTTATAATGGGTCTAATGAGGGATGAGTACAATGGGACAATGACCTCCTTTTTTCTGGATGAAAAGCCCTTCGTGATGAGGTGTGCCACATAGGATTTCCTAACTGTTGTGGCAATGTGGTTATTGAAGGTGAGACCACTGTCCACTTGTGTCCCCAAGTCTCTTATCACACCTTTGGTGTTTAGTGTACTGCCACCTATGTGGTTATTCACGGGTACATGTTTTTTCCCAAAGGGGATAACTATACATTTCTTGGCATTGAGCTTGAGCCCATGGCTTTGGCATCAAGCATCTGTTTCTGTTAGGCCCTTTTGTAGAGTGTCCACATCATTTGGGGATTCAATAATGGCTCCCAGTGTGCAGTCATCTGTGAACTTTGTTAGCCAGAGTCCCTTAGTGTTGGCCTGTATTTCAGAGAAGTAGATGCCAAACAAGAGCGATCCCAGGACTGAACCCTGAGGTACTCCACTTGTCACTTGTCTGGAGCTGGATTTGGAGTCCACTACTTTTACAGTGCGGGTTCTGTCAGTAAGCCAGTTAGTAACCCATCGAGTGACGTAGGGATTAATGCCCAGCTTAGTAAGTTTATCTATGATTCCAGAGTGGAGGATGGTGTCAAAGTTCTTGGCAAGGTCCAGATAGGCTGTGTGGACTGCCTTACCCTCGTCCACGGCTCTGGAGACTGATTTGAAGAAATCAGTCGGGTTCAGGAGACAAGATCAGCCCTTCACGAACCCAAACTGGGTGGGCTCGAGGGTTTGAAGGTTGCCAATGTCTTTTTTTATAAGTTCCATGATACGTTCCATGGCCTTGCAGATCAGGTTCGTCAGACTGATGGGGCGGTAGTTCTTGGGATCCAAGGTGGATCCCCCCTTGTGGAGTGGGATAACTGTAGCTGTGTGCCACTCAGTGGGCATGAAGCCTGAGGTGAGGCTATGATTAAACATGACACTTAGGTGAGGTGCCAGTTTATTTTGTAGTTCATGTAGTACACAGCTCGGGATGTCATCTGGTCCCATGGATGCTGTATTCTTAGCTTTGGATAGTGCATTTTTTTCCTGTGTGGCCGTTACCAGAATTTTGCAATCATCTGGTATTGAGATGGGCCGCTTAGGGGGTGAGAGAGGGGGTGAAGTTGGCATTGAATCGATCTGCCAGGATATTGGCAATATCCTTGGGATCAGTATATTTAATGCGATTCCGTTGTAGCTCAGAGCAGATCTGAGCATTGCCATTTAGATTCTTGATATTGTTGTAGAATGCCTTGTGGTTGTCTTTGGAATCTTTGTCAATTTTATTTTCGTAACTAGTTTTGGAGGATTTTATGAGGGATCTCAGCTTCTTACTGAGGCTGGTAAGGGAGTTTTTTGCATCCTGGGATTTTCCTCTTTTCTGCAACAGTTTCTTCCTTTTATTGTAAAGTTTGTTTATGGCAGGGGACCACCAGATTGGCTTCCTTTTTTTTGGAGGAGAGCATCTTGGTTCTATTTGGGATGGCACGATTCATGCATGAGTGGATGTGCTCGTACAGTGCCTTAGTGTAGGACTCTGCAGTCGAACTTTCAGGTCCCATCTGCGTGGGTGTCATGAAGTTTGTCACTTTTGACTTAAGCAGCATGAAGTTGGCTTTGGAGAAGTTTTTTATGGAGGTTTCCTTGCTGGGGGTTGGGGTGGGATGTGGATGTTAAGGATGATTAGCTTATGGTCTGACCTGACCAGCGAGGGGGTGACCATAGATGTGGAGCATCGATTTCCTATGTTGGTAAAGACCAGGTCTAGGATATTGGAGCCCCTGATGGGACTATGGATTAGTTGATTCAGGGTGTTGGAATTTATGAATTCCAAGAACCGTTGGGCAAAGGTGTTGGTACACGAGTAATTTTCCTAGTTAATGGCAGGGTAGTTGAAATCACCCAGTATTGTGGTGTTTGGTTGTATCTTAATATTTTCCAGTATGTTTAGAAAGGTGTAGTGAGAATCTTACGGCATGGTGGGGGATCTCTAGCAAGCTACAATTTGGATTGCAGTCTTACCTAGTATTAGTTCCACCTGGAGAATTTCAGACGGATTGTGTTGGGCAACTAGCCTGGTGGTGTGAATATCCTTGGTGAATATGGACACTCCTCCACCTTTAGTGTTTTGATCCTGGTTTGGTGGCTGAAAAGTGTGGTAAGAGTTGTAGCCTGGTATTGCAGGGGTGCTCTCTGGAGCCTTGAACCAGATGTTCATCATGCATACAGCTGCAGTCATAACAGATGGGTTATCCTGCCGTCAGGCGGGTCCTCGGTCGGCCAAATTCCAAAGTCTAGGTCCGGCGTCGGTTGTCGTCGCTTCTTCCCAGATGTCAGTGCGGCAGGGGTATAAAAGAACCAGCCGACGCCATTTTCTTCAGTCTTTCTTGCCGCGCGGTGGCCGAAGCAGTTCGCAAGTGCCGGTCGGCCAGCTCCTGAGATTTAAGAAACATATTTCAGCCGAAGTCTTCTTGAAAGCTAAGTACCCCGTTGGGGAAACTTTTCTTGCCTCAGACAAAGTTAATGATTGCATTTCATGTGGGAAGCAAATGCCGCATAAGGATTTCCATTCCTTCTGCATTCCTTGCTTAGGCCCAGACCACGACGTCTCGGCCTGTCGTTTTTGTACTAGATTCAACAAACGCACTATTAAGCATCGGGCGGAGTTCGCCCAACATTATTTTGGTAAAAAGTTTAATTACATTATGTCGTCAGATACTCCGACTCCAGTTTTGAGTAAAAGACGCAAAGATAAGGACCGACGTATGAGGTCTGCGACTTCTACTGACACCACGCTAAAGCCGGCTACAGGTGTTCCGGTTCTCAGCGAGGCGCCTACGCAGCTCCTGAGTACCGATGACGCTTCTTTAGCGGTGTCTTCTGTGCCCGAGGTTGCAGGCTCCTTGGCCCCCACTCCGACTACAGATACCGACGCCACTCTTGGCGGGGAAACTCAGAGTTTAGACAGGCCTGCCACCTCTCAAGGTGTCTTCAGGCCTTCCTCTTTTTCCATTAAGGCTTTCACTAAATCTATAGCAGCCATGAAAACTAAAAGACAAGCTCCACAGAGCCCCTCTCAAGGCCCCATGCCTAAAAAACAGATGCTCAAAATGGCTGAGGATTTGATTACTCTTATCGGGGGTTCTCAACCCCCCTCGGACAAAAGGCCCAGATTAGAGGAAGACTACCCTTCCTCAGACCAAGCCTCTATTACCTCAGAACATTCTGAGGAACAGGAATACTCCTATTCCCCTTTTGAAGATTCTGATGCTGAGGAGTCCATCCCCCCCCCCCCCGAGGACTATTCCTTTGGGGAAACCTTACATACTTTGAGGGAACACTTTCACTGGGAAGGTCAAGATTACTCAGATTCCAAGAAAAGGCTCGGGGATTTTCTCTTGCTTCCTCAGCACAGGCCTCTGGCTATCCCTCCTGTCTTGGATATATTAGATGTTTATACAGAAGCCAGCCTCAACCCAAATTCTTTACCTCCAGCTCCTGTTAAACCTGACAGGTATTACCGGGTTCCTGATTCACACCAATTCCTATACAAAAGCCATGCTGCTGACCCTGAAACTATTTCACAGGGTCCCAAGGGAATTAAGGCCTCTACTGCCAAAAACCCATTACCTTCAGAGAGAGATTCCAGAGCTTTAGAAAGGTGGGGGGAAAAGGTATGCACCTTGGCCACTTTAACCATGAGGGCATTAAACTGTCAGTTCCATATGTTAAAGTATCAACAGTTTTTGTTATCTCAATTGAAAAGCAAGATGACACAACTTGAGCAACCAGATGTAAAGGAGTTGCAGGATTTGTTGCATAGTGCAGAGCAAGTGGGTAAACGTACCTTGCAATGTGGTTTTGATGCTTTAGAGGCCTCATGTAGAGCTGCTGTTACAGGGTCTGTCATACGTAGACATGCTTGGCTCAAAGAGCAAACCTTACCAGATCATGTCAAAGCTAAATTACTAGATGCACCTCTTCAAAAAGATGTATTGTTTGATGTTAAAGCTGAGGAGGTACTAAAGAAAATGGAGGAAAAGGCAAGATCAATGCAAACAGTGAAAGATTTCCTACAGGTACAACCTCCACGTTTCAGCAGAAACTGGCCTTCAAAAAATTGGTCCTTTCCAGCCACGGACAGACCTCAAAGAGGTAGATACAGGTGCCCGAGGGGTAGAGGGCAATCTCAAGGATCATTTAGAGCAAGACAATGGCAAGCACCTACACCAAGAGGTGGAGAAGATAGATCACAGTCATTCAGAAAGCAGACACAATGACTTTCCCCTCTGCATGCCAAGCAAAGCTTTAATGGCAGCACCTTTAGGTGGAAAACTGGTTTTATTTTCAAAAAAATTGGCATATTGTGACAAAAGACAAATGGATTTTGGACATTATAGACAGAGGCTACAGATTCCACTTTCACACCCTTCCAAAAATGAGAGGCATGCCAAACCTGCCACAAAATCAAAGGGCAGAGGCACAAAAACAAAATTTCAGCTCTCATGGACATGAAAGCTATTCAAGAGGTACCTGCAAAAGAACAGGGTCAAGGTTTTTATTCCAGACTATTCCTGGTACCAAGGAAGGACAAAGATTGGAGACCTATTCTCGACCTATCCATCCTAAACACATATTTACTCGTACCAAAATTCAAGATGCTCACATTACAGCAGCTTCTTCCCATGCTGAGCAAGGAGTCTTGGCTGGTAACATTGGACCTCAAGGGGGCATACCTGCATGTCCCTATCAGGCAAGATTGCAGAAGATACCTCAGATTTCTTGCAGGTTCAACCCATTATCAATTCTCTGCATTGCCCTTTGGCTTATCTACTGTGCCCAGAGTGTTCACGAAATGCCTGGCATCAGTAATTGCCTTCTGCAGACTTCAAGGGATACAGATATACCCATATCTGGGCGACTGCCTGATCCAAGCGGGCAGCAAGCACATACTTCTGAAACACCTGGCGTTTGTAATAAAGTTGTTGAACTTTCCGGGATACAGTGTCAACAAAAATAAATCAAAACTAATACCCTCTCAAACAATAATTTTCCTGGGTGCCAGCTTGAATACAAACACCCAGATGGCCTACCTCACGCCAGAGAAGCAAGGGCAGCTATCTCAATACTTCAGAAAAATGGCAACCTTCACCAGGCTGACTGCAAGGAAAATCCTGCAGGCTCTGGGATTCATGGCATCTTGCATCCTGCTGATCCCATGTGCAAAGCTGCATATGAGGAAACTTCAATGGTACTTGAAAAAACTTATGGTCTCAACACAGCCACAGTTTGGAAACAATTATACCACTCATTCCATGTCTTCAAAAGGAATTTCTGTGGTGGGCTCAAGCATGCCAAAGAAACACAGGTCTCCCCTTTTGCATGCCTCAAGCAAATCAAATCATCACAACAGATGCCTCGGACTACGCCTGGGGGGCGCACATGTCAAATCAGTGCATTCAGGGCAAATGGTCCCAAAAGGAAAAGCACCTACACATCAATCAAAAGGAAATGCTAGCAGTACAAAATGCTATTATGGCCTTCAAAGACCTACTGCATCCAGGCCAGCTATTGATAAGGACAGACAACACCACAGTGATGTGGTACATAAACAAACAGGGAGGAACTCATTCATACCCCCTGTACAGACTAGCCATGTCCCTTTGGAACACGGCTGTGGAATTGCAAATCCAACTTCAAGCACAATTCCTGCCAGGGAAGGAAAACACGCTGGCAGACGACCTAAGTAGAAATATGACAGATCCTCACGAATGGAAGTTGCATCCTCAAGTTTTCGCAAAGATAATTCAGGCATGGGGACGGCCAGACATAGATCTCTTTGCTACCCACAAAAATTACCAACTGAAAAAATTTTGCTCAAGGACCTATCATCCACAGGCCTGGAAAGTGGACGCACTTTCCTTCAATTGGACAACATTGACAGTCTATGCCTTTTCACCTCTTCCTCTGCTGCCCAAAGTTCTATTAAAAGCCATTGTAGAGAGGCCAAAGATGATTCTCATTGCTCCAGACTGGCCAAGGCAGCACTGGTATCCACTCCTGAAGAGCCTGACGCATTCCCCACCATGGATCCTGCCTCTAGTGCCTCTTCTGTTGACCCAGCACAGTTTCAAAACTCTTCACAGTCAACTGAAAACCCTCAATCTAGCCGGATGGAGGATTCCTTGATTTCCCAACAGACTCTCCTCTCCCAGGAGGTGCAGGATATCATCTTGGAGGCCAGAAGACCTTCTACTAGAAAAGCCTACTCCGCCAAATGGAAACGGTTTTGTGCCTTTGATCAGAAAAAGGGCCAGAATCCTTGGGTACTAAATTTACCTCAAATATTACAGTACCTAGCTGAGATGTTAAACAGTGGACTTTCCTTCTCCTCCATCAAGATCCATGCTTCAGCCATTTCTGCACACTACAACACTGATCCTCCTTTATTCTCTCATCCTCTCTTAAGACAGTTCCTCAGAGGGGCTAAGAATATAAAACCCCCAAGGAAACCACCAGTACCTGCTTGGGACCTCAACTTCATTTTAGAAAAACTGACCCTGCCTCCATTTGAGCCAGCTGCTTCAACAGAACTGCAATATTTGTCATGGAAAACAGCCTTCCTTCTGGCTATCGCCTCAGCACGCAGGGTTTCGGAACTACAAGCCCTCATGGCTGTGCAACCTTTCATCATTTTCCATCAGGACAGAGTTTCCTTACGAACCAACCCTTCCTTTATGCCAAAGGTAGTTTCCAGTGTAGCATTGAATCAAACTATCCACTTACCTACCTTTTATCCTAACCCACAAAACAAAGGGGAAAGACTACTTCATTTCTTGGACATTCACAGACAACTTCGTTATTATTTGGACAGAACAAAGCCATTCAGAAAATCAGAGCAACTCTTTGTGTCCTATGCTACAGGTGCTCAAGGAAAGGCTATTTCCAAACAGACAATCTCAAAATGGATAGCCCACTGCATACACTTTTGTTACTCATTTCATGGAAAAACTGTACATACAAGCATCAGATCTCACTCCACAAGGGACACAGCTACCTCTGCAGCTTTCCTCAGGGGGGTTCCTACCAAGGATATTTTGGAAGCAGCTACTCGAAGTTCTGTGCACACTTTCTCCAAACACTATCACCTACCACTATACTCTAAATCTAGAGCGGGCTTTGCCACAGCAGTCTTGCAGGGCATCCTTGCTCCTCCTAGTTCCACTTAGTGCCTGCCACCCCTTTTTAGCTTTGGGATTCTACCCATCTGTTATGACTGCAGCTGTATGCATGATGAACATAGTACAGTTTTGTACCTACCATAAATGTTGATGTTCGAGTGCTAATACAGCTGCAGTCCAGGTTTCCCTCCCTCCATCCCCACTTGGGACAGGCCTTAGGACAAACACCTCCTCATACAACCTGATTGGGGTATTCTTTTATGGTGTATTTTCTGGCACACTACTGTTTTTTGATTATATTGCATTGCATTATTACATAAGTATATATTTTGCCTTCCTTCTGGGGGCACTTGACATCTGGGACAAGAAAAACTAAAGAAAATGGCGTCGGCTGGTTCTTTTATACCCCTGCCGCACTGACGTCAGGGAAGAAGCAACGATAACCGACGCCGGACCTAGACTTTGGAATTCGGCCGACCGAGGACCCGCCTGACGGCAGGATAACCCATCTGTTATGACTGCAGCTGTATTAGCACTCGAACATCTAAATTTATGGTAGGTACAAAACTGTACTGTCTCAGTTACTGCACAAATATCAATGTTCTCCATTCTTAGGAGTGCCTCGAGAGAGTGCATTTTGAGGTTTAGACTACTAGCACTGAGTAGCATTACCTTCAGATTTTGCATGCTTGTACCTGTTACGGCGGTGGTTTTATCCTTTGAACTTTGCCTAAAAAAGGCACTATAGGGGTGGCAAGAGCCTTAGCCAGTAACCTGAATCCCAGGGGCGACAGGTGCAGACCATCTCTGGCAAAGCATCATGGTCTATCGATCATGTCGTCCCAGGCAGACAGATACTGGATCTCCTTTGAATGACACCAGAAGCTTAGCCAATTGTTGAAGTTAATCATTTTGTCCTTGTATTGTGGTATCATTCTAGGCGAAGGCAGGATGCTACTCAGGGCTAAGGTCGTACCTGCCTGGGCCATATCATCCGAGAGCTCTTCCATATCTCTTTTCATGAAGTCCAGGGAGGTACATCTCAAGTCATTCACTCCAACATGGACAATGATAGAGTCATATTTGTACTTGCTGTGGAGCGACTTGAGTGCATGCATTATGTGGTGGATCCAGGCATCCGACAGGCAGCTGACAGTCATTTTCTCCTTGTTCAGCCTGGTGAGTGGGACATCAGTATGCCTGACTATAGAGTCACCTATGACTGAAGTGTTAGGTACGTTGTCTTGCTGTTGCTGGGTGGCACACTGGTGTTGTGATCTTTGTGCCACTTTGGTTGTGATTGGTGTTTGTGTTTCAGGTTCGGAGGTCCTTGTTGCTTGGGCAGATTATAGTTAATGGCCTCCGCATATGTGGAGTTAGTGTTGCTATGTGTGGGTGTTGATGGTGTGGGTTTAGAAGGGCTATGTGTTGCTTGAGGTGTAGTGCAGGTGTTAACATACTCCTCTTGACATTTTAGCACAATCTTGGGTGGGGATAGCTTTGCTTCCAGTTTGGCTATGTAAGTGAATCTCTCGCAGGTTGTAGTGTTGGGTGGTAGGAAGAGAGGGTTGTCTGTGTACATAAGGGAATTGCTGCATTGCCCCAGTATGCCCAGTTTCACCCAGGAGGACAGGAGAAATCACCAGAAGCTGACCCTTGGACATGCCTGGTTTGGTGCCTTTTTTGTAATGTACAGGAGCTTTCCCTTACCATAGCAAGGTATTTTGCAATTATAGGCTGTTTAGTGCCTACAGTTAATTTCTCCTTATTAACAAGGAGAGTTGAGTGCTTGTATCAGTTTAAGGCTTCCTAGTGCTTTCCAGCAGGAATTGGAGCAAGTGCTAGTCACAGGGATGTTTAAAGGTAAGATGAAAAAAAATACTTTATCCTAAACACTGCAGTGTGCACTAGGGAAGTTAGATGTGAAAGTAGGTAACCTAAGTTTTACTTGTCTAAAAAGTTAAGTTTTAGTGGAGAGTCACTATTTTTAAAACAAGATAGATTGAAAGGGGGTGGTCACTTTTGTATTCTGGTACTATGAAATACAGTAGGATGGCCAATAAATTTAAATAGTTAAAGGGGAGTGATTTCATAAAATGATAATTCTGTGCTTACTCACACAACCCAGTGAAAGCAGAGAGGAAATGAGATATATGGTCAAATTAACATAAGAGACAGGCAACTAGAAAGACAATGGTATTTAAGAACACAATAGTAACAGGGTAGGAGGGTGGGGAAAAATTTCTGCCTGACTCACAAGATTATAATTCCAGAATGGGTGATGGTGTTGAAAGCCTTGGCGTGGTCAAGATAGGCTGTGTGAACCACCTTACCCTCGTCTACGGCTTTGGTGACTGCCTCAAAGAAGTCGATCAGATTCAGGAGGCATGATCTGCCTTTCACAAGACCGAATTGGGTGGGGTCCAGAGTTTGGAGGTTACCATTGTCTTTGTTTATGAGTTCCATGATGATACGTTCCATGGCCTTGCAGACTTGGCTCATTAGGCTAATAGGGCAATAGTTCCCATGATCAGTGGTGGCTCTTCCTTTGTGGATTGGGATAACTGTTGCTGTGTGCCATTCAGTGGGCACAAAGCCTGATGTGAGGCTATGGTTGAACATTGTGCTTGGGTGGGGAGCTAGTTCATTCTGAAGTTTGTGTAAAACGCAGCCTGGGATGTGGTCCGGTCCCATGGATGCTGTATTTTTGGCTTTAGAGAGTGCAGCTTTTACCTGTGTAATTGTGATTACAGGGATTCTGCATTCTTCCTGTATAGATATGGGCCCTTTAGGGAGAAAGAGGGGGGTAAAGTTAAGCACTGAACCTATCTGCTAGGATGTTGGCAATATCAGTTGGTTCTGTAATTTTCATGCCGTTGTGCTGCAACTCAGAGCAGATCTGGGTGTTGCCATTGAGATTCTTGACATAGCTATAGAATGCTTTGTGGTTGTTCTTAGAATCAGTGGCAATTTTGTTTTTGTAGCTAGCTTTGGAGGATCTTATAAGGGATCTCATCTTCTTACTGAGACTGACCAGGGAGCTCCTCCACTCATGGGATTTTACTCTCTTTTGCAAGTTTCTTCCTTCTGTTGTACAGTTTGTTTATGGCAGGGGACCACCAGATTGGCTTCCTTTTTTTGGAGAATAGCGTCATGGTTCTGTTTGGGATAGCACGATCCATACACGCGTGTAAGTGCTTATAGAGTGCATTTGTGTAGGATTTGGCAACCGTAACTGTATTGTCCATCTGCATGGGCGTCATGAAGTCGCCACTTCTGTCTTATGAAGCATGAAGTTGGCGCTGGAGAAATTTGTTTACTGTGGTTCCCTTAATGGGGGGTGGGGGCGGGATGTGGATATCTAGGGTGATTAGCTTATGGTCTGATTGGACCAACGAGGATTTGACTTCAGGTGTGGAACACCGGTCACTCATGCTGGTAATGACTAGGTCTACAATATTGTTGTCCCTGGTGGGAGTGTGGATAAGTTGATCCAGGGCATTGGAATTTATGAATTCCAGAAAGCGTTTTAGAAAAGGAGTTGGTACATGAGTACCCCGGCACTATTAGGTTTTACCTCATGTCATGCGTTCCGGCCCCAAAACCCAGACCACACCACAAAAGGAGGGGGTGTATCCATATTCATAAAGGATACCCACACCTCCAGGTTGGTGGCAACACACGAAGCTTCGGAAACCATCCAGGTGCAACTAACCATAGGCAAAACTGCTCTACAAATTGTAGCATGCTACAGGCCACCCTCTCAAACTCAGGAACCCCACACAGCCTTCCTGAAGACACTGGAGGGTATAAATGTATCTCCAAACACCATCATATTGGGTGACTTCAACTACCCGAATATAGACTGGGAACATTACTCAAGCCCTAACTTTCTAGCCCAACGGTTCCTGGAGTTCATAAATTCAAATGCCATGGAACAGCTAGTCACTGTTCCCACGAGAGGAGAAAATATACTAGATCTCATTATCACAAACATGGGGACAAAATGCTCCACACTGGAAGGATATCCCTCATTGGTGAGATCTGATCATAAACTAATCTCACTGGAAATCCACATCCCGCCCCCACCCCAAACAAAAAAGACCACAGTGAAGAACTTCTCTAAAGCAAACTTCACACTACTCAAGACTGGTGTGGTATCCTTCAAGGCCCCTGAGCCAGTGGAAACCACAACCCAAGCTATGGAAGCCCTTACAAATGCCTTCTATGAACACCTCCAGGACTGCATGGATCAGGCAATCCCAAATAAAACCAAGACTCTTTCTGCAAAGGGCAAACGTCCAGTCTGGTGGACCCCAGCCATTAACAAACTTTACAATAAGAGGAGAAAGCTATTACATGATAGAACAAAATCCATAAAAGGGAAGTCACCCTGATCATTATTAGTAAAAAATACGAGCACTCATAAAATCAACTAAGGCCAATTTTGAGAAAAATTGCCATGGAGTCAAAGGACAATCATAAGGCCTTTTTCAGCTATGTTAGGAACCTGGGTGGAAACTCCCAGATATGCTCAGAATTCGTCCAAAATGATACAAAAATCACTGAACCCACAGACATTGCCAACATACTGGCAGACAGGTTCAGTGCAAACTTCACCCCCTCTCCCCCCTAAAGGAGAGATAACTATCCCAGCAGAGTGTAGCCTCCCAGACATCTCAAATGCGCAGGTGAAAGCTGCTCTCTCTAAAGCTAAAAACACAGCATCAATGGGACCGGATGGTGTCCCCGGCTGTGTGCTACACGAGCTAAATGAGGAATTAAACCCGCACATAAGGCAGCTGTTTAATCTCAGCCTTACCACAGGATACGTGCCCAAGGAGTGGCATACGGCAACTGTGGTCCCACTCCACAAAGGTGGTGCCTCTACGGACCCTGGTAATTACCGCCCCATAAGCTTAACAAGTCTAGTCTGCAAAGCTATGGAGAGGATCATAATGGAGCTCATAAACAAAGATATAGGGGACTTGCAGACATTGGACCCGACCCAGTTTAGCTTCGTCAAGGGCAGATCATGCCTTTTGAACTTGGTCGACTTCTTCGAAACAGTCATCAAGGCCATTGATGAGGGAAAGGCAGTCCATACAGCCTACCTTGACCTTGCAAAGGCTTTTGACACAATACCCCACTCGGGTATTGTAGAAAAAATTACCAGCTTAAATGTAAACCCATATGTCACAAGATGGGTTGCAAACTGGCTTAAGGACAGAACCCACAGGGTTAGAGTTGCTGGTGCTATGTCAGACTCCAAGCCAGTCACAAGTGGTGTCCCACAGGGCTCGGTCCTTGGCCCCCTATTGTTCGGCATCAAGTACAGGCCAACATGGGAGGACTTTGGCTGACAAAGTTTGCAGACGACTGCAAACTGGGCGCCATAGTGGAAAGTGCATCGGACACTGATATCCTTCAGAAGGGACTCATGGAAACAGATAGCTGGTGCCAGAGCCATGGCCTTAAGTTAAACGCCAAAAAATGTATAGTCATACCCTTCGGGAAAAACAAGGTAACCCCAAGCTACCATATAGGTGGCAATCCACTAAGCACAGAAGAGGTTATCAGGGACCTGGGGACCCAGGTTGACAGTGGCCTTTTTTTTGACACTCACATTGCTAAAGTGGTTAGAAAGACCTTCTACATTGCCCACCTGATCATGAAGGGATTCACATCCAGATCTAGTGAGGTCATTGTTCCCTGTACTCTTCACTTATCAGACCAATGATCGAGTACAATGCCCCATTCAGGATGTATCTCACCCGACATCTGCAGCAATTGGAGAGACCCCAAAAGTTCCTCACCAAAAGGATAAAGGGACTCCAAAATCTGTCATATGCTGCCAGATTGAAGAAACTCCAGCTCTATTCAGTCGCATACCGTCTGCTCAGAGGTGACATGTGCCTGACATACAAGGCCATGTCCAACCCAGAATTAATGGACATGCTCCACCTCAAAAAATCCAAATCCACCAAAACCACTAGAGCAAGTGACTTAAACCTTAGCACGGATATAAATAGGATGTGCTGGAGGGATAGATTTATCACTCAGAGACTCCCTATGCTGTGGAATAAAATCCCGGTCCATGTGAGGCAGAGCACCTCGCTGGCTCTGTTCAAGAGAAATCTTGACCTGTGGATGGGAGATCGTAGGTTTACCCCGGGAATCATCTCTGTCACTGCTGGACAGAGGCACAACAAACTAATGGGCGCAGTATTTTTTCATATAAGGGGTGGCGTAAGCCACAAAACTTTGGGCTAGGCTTATAAATGCCTAGTATAAACCTATGAACCTGTAATGGTGGGGTAGTTGAAGTTGCGCATTATTAGGGTATTTGGTTGAACCCTAATATTTTCCAGTATATCAAGAAAAGAGGAGTGGGAATCCTGGGGCATGGTGGGGGATCTGTAGCAAGCTACAATTTGGATTGCAGTTTTGCCCAGAGTTAGTTGCACTTGGATAACCTCGGATGCATTATATATACAGTTTTTGGAAGGCTAAGTATTGCTGAAATGGAAGAATTTCTAACTATTTCGGTACTCTGTTTAATTATCCAGAAATGGCTTCAGTAAGCCATCTGACTACCGACATTCTGAAAAAATGTAAAGATAAAGACAGAGACAGACCGCATAAGTCCAAAGCTGCCAACGACGCTTCCGTTAAGCTAGTTGCCAGCTCGCCGGTACTCAGTGAGGCGCTTTGCAGCCGGATACCCGCTACTTCAGATTCGCAGGCCTCTACTGAGACCCATTTGGAGTCTAGTATGCCGCAAGATGCTTCTTAGACTCTGAAACCTGCGGATGTCTCTATCTTGGATGGGTCCGGAGACGCTGTGCAGGCACCAGCTTCTGAGGGTGTATTCAGGCCTACTGACTTGCATGTCAAACCAACGCCATCTTCTTCAAGGCCTAAAACTCGATTCACACCTAGAAAACCAATGTCCAAACAGCATGGTCAGGCCCATATGCCTAAAAAACAAATGATAAGAATGGCTGAAGACCTCATTACTCTAATTAGGGGAAGCCACCCTTCTCCCTGTGAGACCTAGAATTGATTTTCCTTCTGATTCTTGTGATCAGGATTCTGAAATTTCTGTTTCTTCTGATGACCAGGATTTGCCCTTATCTACCTATGAGGATTCTGATGCAGAGGACTCCATTACCTCTGTTTCCCCTCCAGAAGATTTCTCGTTTGGTGAAACTTTGCACACTCTTAGGGAGAATTTCCGCTAGGAAAGCCAGGATTAGTCTGACTCCAAAAAGAGGCTTAGGGAATTCTTACTCCTGCCTCAACACAGGTCTTTAGCTATCCCCTCCTGTACTGGACATTGTAGATGATGCCTTCTTGGAATCTAGCCTGGCCCCAGACACCTTACCTCCTGCTCCCAGAAAACCTGACAAGTATTAGAGTACCTGACTCTCACAAGTTCCTCTTTAAAAATCCTACTGCGGACCCAGAGACTATTTCACAGGGACCCAAAGGCATTAAGGCTACTACTGCCAAAAACCCTACCCCCTCATAGAGATTCCAGGGCCCTGGACACTTGGGGTAAGAAGGTATACACTTCTGCTACTTTGGCCATTAGGGCCTTAAACTGCCAGTTTCGTATGTTAAAGTACCAGCAGCTTATTATTGGATTACTTAAACAGAAATTGTTGTTGATTCCTGACTGTGTTGAAAACTAACAATTACAGGATTTAATGCATTCTGCTGAACAAGCTGGTAAACGTACTTTGCAATGTGGTTTTGACTCCTTACAGGAATCTTGTAGGGCTGCTGTTACTGGGTCTGTTCTTAGAAGGCATGCTTGGCTTAAGGAGAAAACTTTGTCAGATCATGTTAAAGCCAAATTACTGGATGCTTCCTTAAACCAAGACCACCTGTTTTTCAACAAAGCAGAAGAAGTACTTAAAAAGATGGAGGAAAAAGCTAAATCTGTGCAAACTGTTAAAGATTTCCTGCAAGTACAGCCTCCCAGATTTAGTAGGCATTGGCCTTCTAAGAATTGGTCCTTTTCTGTCTCTTCCAGGCCTTCTCCGTCCAAATCCAGGAACAGCAGACCACCTAGGCTACAGTCTCAAGGTGCTCACAGGCCTAAGCAGTGGGGGCTACCACTTCCAAAGCTGGAAGTATTAAGACCCCCCCTATGATAAACTGTCACATTGACTTAACCTTAAACCTTCCAAGCCCTGCTCAACTGACCACACCTTTAGGGGGAAAGATCACCCTGCATGCAAAAAACTTGGGTACTCATTACCCCAAGACAAATGGGTTTTAAATACAGTTTCCCAAGAATACAGATTCCACTTCCACACCTTACCAACCCCAAAAGGTTGGCCAGACCTACCCCCAAATCAGTGGGCAGAGGCTCAACAGCAGGTTCTCCCTCTTCTAATTATCAGGGCTATTCAGCCTGCCCCAGTAGAAGAATGGGGACAAGGTTTTTACTCCAGACTTTTCCTGGTACCCAGAAAAGACAACTCCTGGTGTCCTATCCTGGACCTGTCTATCCTAAACACCTTTTTGTTAATACTAAAATTTAAAATACTAACTCTTCATCAACTGCTTCCCATGTTAGGCAAAAACACCTGGTTGGCAACAGTAGATTTAAAGGAAGCCTACCTGCACATCCCAATAAGGGAATCTTGCAGAAAATACCTACGCTTCAGAGCAGGCTACATGCACTATTAGTTCTCTGCACTGCCCTTTGGCTTATCTACTGCGCCCAGGGTATTCACAAAATGCCTAGCTCCAGTCATTGCATTCTGCAGGCAAAGAAATATTAATATATACCCATACCTGGATGATTGTCTAATTCAGGCTTAAAGCTAGGACATACTATTAAATCATCTGGCATTTGTAAAGAAACTGCTAACCTCACTGGGGTACACCATAAACGAAAGAAATCTCACCTGGTACCCTGCCAACAAATTGTATTCCTGGGAGCAAGCTTGAATACAACTTCCTAGAGGGCCTATCTCACGCCAGAGAAACAAGTTTATTTGACAGCCTACTTCAAACTACTAGCCACAAAGACCCAGCTATCTGCAAGGAAAATACTACAAACCCCAGGGTTCATGGCCTCTTGCATCCTACTAATTCCATATGCAAGATAGCATATGAGGAAACTACGATGGTATCTAAAAAGCCTATGGTGTCAACATTCTCAGGGCATGGAATCAATGATTCCTATCATTCTTTGTATAAAGACAGAGTTCCTTTGGTGGGCAGAGGTCTGCTACCACAACAAGGGACTGCCATTCACTCTACCCCCTGCCGCCCAAACCCTAACAGATGCATCAGATTATGCATGGGGGGGCTCACTTGGCAGGGCAGTGCATTCAGGGCAAATGGAACTAGTCAAATGCACCTGCATATCAATCAAAAAGACAGACAACACCACTGTTATGTGGTACATAAACAAGCAGAGGGGAGCCCACTCATACCCTCTCTGCAGACTAGCCATGACTCTGTGGAACACAGCCTTGAGCTACCAAGTGCTACCTACAAGCTCAATTCCTACCAGGCAAGCTAAATTCACGGCATATGACCTAAGCAGAAATCTCATGGACCCACACGAGTGGAAACTGGAACCAAAGATATTCAACATGTTGAGAAACAAATGGGAGAGCACAGAGACAGACCTGTTTGCCTCCCACAGAACTACCAATTGGACAAAAGCTTAGAAAGTGGATGCCCTGTCCTTCACCTGGGAAAACCTCTTAGTTTATGCCTTTCCCCCTCTGCCTCTCCTCTCCAAAGTTCTACTAAAGATCAAACAGGACAAACCAAGGACAATACTCTGCACCAGACTGGCCACACCAACACTGGTACCCCCTCTTGCCACTGTATCACTACTGGAACCATGGCACCTGCCTCTGACCCCTTCCCTGCTATCCCAGCAGGAGTGCCAGATTCTGCACCCCCAGCTTCAAACTCTGAACCTTGCAGCCTGGCTAATTGCCTGAGCTCTCCATTACCCATCCCTTAGTAAGCAAGTGCTGGATGTCATTCTGGAGGCAAGGAGGCCTAGTACTAGAAAATCCTATGCTGAAAAGTTGAGAAGATTCTGTTCCTGGAGCCAAACTCAGGGAATGGGCACAACAGTCCCCAGCTTACCACATATTCTTCAGTACTTAACAGAGATGCTTCACAAGGGCCTTTCCTTCTCTTCTATTAAAATTCATGCCTCTGCCATTTCAGCACATTATAATACGGAGCCACCCCTCTTCTCTCACCCCCTGCTGAAGCAATTCCTCAGAGGGGCCAAAAATTTAAGCCCAGCCTGGAGAGCCCCTACCCCAGCCTGGGATCTTAACTTTGTATTGGAAAAGCTCACTCTACTTCCATTTGAGCCAGCTGCAACTGCAGAGTTGAAATTCCTTTCTTGGAAAACAGCCTTCCTTCTAGCCATCACTTCAGCAAGAAGAGTGTCTGAATTACAGGCCCTCATGGCAGTGGAGCCCTTCAACATCTTCCATGCAGACAGGGTGTCCCTCAGGACCAATCCTTCCTTTATGCCCAAGGTGGTATCCAATGTGGCCCTTAACCAGTCCATTCATTTGCCAACCTTCTTTTCTAATCCACAGAACAAAGGAGAACCAATACTGCACTCTTTGGATGTGCACAGACAACTTGGATTTTATTTGGACAAGACTAAGCCTCTCAGGAAAACTGAACAGCTGCAAGTCGCCTTTGCTGCAGGGGCAGAGAAGAAGGCCATTTCAAAGCAAACCATTTCTAAATGGATATGCCATTGCATTCATTTCTGCTATAAGCACCATGGAAAACCTACCCCACAGGGGATAAGATCACATTCCACCAGGGCTGCATCTACTTCAACAGCCTTTCTCAGAGGTGTTCTTACCAGGGACATCCTAGAAGCTGCTACCTGGAGTTCTGTTCATACCTTCACCAAGCATTACCACTTGCCTATTTTCTCTAAATCCAGAGCTGGTTTTGTCACTGCAGTCTTGCAGAGCCTAATAGCCGGTCCTAATGCCTAATTGCCTCCTCCCTTCCTTAGCTTTGGGAATCTACCCAAATGTAATGACTGCAACAGTGAAACATGAACATAGTACAGTTGTGTACACTTACCGTAAATGTAGATGTTCAAGTGTATTCACTGTTGCAGTCCTGGTTACCCTCCCTCCAGTCCCCTGACTTCTATTTGCTATACCTCTCTTCTGGTTTACTGTATTTAATCTTTCTGATGTATTTGCTTATAGTTGGAGGTGTAACCTTGTATATAATTGCTTCCCATTATGGGGGCACCTGACATCTGGGGCAAGAAAAACTGATGTAATGGCGTCGGCTGCATGTTTTATATCCCTGACTACCTGACGTCATGGAAGAAGCGACAGCAACTGATGCAGGACCCAAGACTTTGATAATCAGGCCGGCTGAGGGCTATCTGCAAGCAGATAACCCAAATGTAATGACTGCAACAGTGAATACACTCTAACATTTACATTTATGGAAAGTGTACCCAACTGTACTTTCTATGTCTAAGTTTTATTGTTTGCCAAAAATACACAAACGTCTAACTGCCCCTCCAGGTCGTCCTATAGTGGCTGCTACTGGTTATTTTTTTTACTTAATTTGGGTTTATTACTTCATAAATATTTATTGAAACCTGTTATGAAATTGGATTTGTATATACATGATTCTTTTGATTTTTCTAGAAAATATCGGCCATTGAGACTAAAACTATTAATTATTGGCTTGCTATGGATGTCAAAAGTCTATGTACTAATATTAGTCATTCTTTGGGCATAGAGGCAGTACAGTTTTTTTAGGTGATAGCCCATTAGGTTTACTGTATTATTGAGTTGTATTTTAGTTTAACTCATAATTATTTTGAATTTAATGGAGAATCATTTTGTCAATTAAAAGGGACAGCGATGGGAATATCTTTTGCTCCCCATGTATGCCAATCCCTGTATGTGGTTATTTGAGGTTAGATTTTTATATAAATTAGATTTTTATAAAAGATTTATTAAATACTTAATATTTATTGATTTGTGTGTGTGTCTGTCTGTGAGATGGCGGCCAGATGTTTGTGAATGATTTCATTAATTTACACAAGAATGATTTTGGTACAAGTTTTAATGGTGTTATGCTTGGTTCTAAGGTAGTTTTTTTTGGACATAGAACTGGAGGATATAACTGGAGATGGTATTTTGACTAGAGTCCATAGAAAATTTCCAGACAATTATCTTTTAGATGGGAAAAGTTGCCACCTTTCCCACTTATTAAATTCTTTACCCTGTGGTGAATTTTTAATAATATCTAGGCTCTCCAACAAAAAAAATATATTGACTGAGGAATTCATTAAAACTTGTAACTCATTTTTAAAAAAGGGCCTATGATTTCTTTATTTTAGAAAGCGTTTTGAATCGGTTGTTTGGGGTAAGTCAACATTTGGATAATGGAGAGAAATGTGAGACTAGTGCTAGATTAGTGAGGCATAATGTGATTAGTGCCCATGAAGTAGACCATAAGCTGTATTTTGTAACCCCCATAATATTTTAACTAAGATTTTTGATACTGTTAGATATTAGAATTATTTGTTGACTGGTAAGATTTTAAAGGATATTTTACCTTTACAACTTGTCTTGTCACTTAAAAGGTGCCGGAGCATAAAAGACATATTAGTTTATAGCTCTTTTGTAATTCCTGAGGTTGAAATTGGTGTGCAACCTTAGATCCATGGGTACATTTGCTTGTGGGAATTGTTCTGCTTGCAAGCACATGACCCTTTTTTTGGTCAGATCAGTTGTGGTTAAATATGTACCTAGGCAGTTGTTCACTTGTTATAGTGAGGGTGTCATTTATTCACTCAGGTGCTCCTGCAGTCTTTTTTATATTGGAGAAACTAAGTGTCCATTTAGGGATAGATTGCAGAAACTTCTTCGAGATATTAAATGTAAGAAAGTTGAAAGTCCTGTAGCAGTTCATTATGCATCTTGACATGGGGATGATTTTAGTTTAAAAAAAGTACTGTTTTGGAAAAAGTAGTAGGATGTGGTAGTTTTGAACTGAAAAAGAAATTGCACTACAAGGAAACTATTTATATTTTAAAATTTGGAACTTTGTCTCCTTTAGGTTTGAATCTTGAATGTAATTGGAAGGCGTTGCTTTGAATTGAGTGCACCTTTCTAGTGTTTTTTATTGGCTTATGATTTAATGTGTTAATTGCTAACATTATTGGGAGCTTTACATAAGGATTGCCACGGTGGTACAGCAGTAGCATTGTTACCTCACAGCAAGAGGTTCTCCCGTTCAATTCTCGGCTTGGCTTTGGAGTGCCTTTTGTGTGGAGTCTGCATGTCCTTCCCGCGGTTGGGTAGCGTTCAAAAGACATGCGTGCATAAATGGGCGTGCCTTTGTTGAAGGTTGGGGGTTCAGCTGGCACCTCAGCATTTCGTAAAAATCTACTGCCAATCATTAGCGGACCAGAGTTCCGCTGTCGTGACCCCTTACCAGGAAAAAGCCGAAAGACGAACAACAACATTGGGAGCTTTATATAATGTGTATTTAATGTGATGAATTTTATCTCTTGAAGGCTTGTTAACTAAGGCGCTAAGATCATTAAAGCTTTTCTTTTCCTGGCCGAAGGTTTTTGTTTGTTGTATTTGATAATTTTTCTTTTTTTTTTTGTGGTATATTTTTTCTGAGATCAGAGGTTGGCAACAGGTTCAAGGGGTTTGGTTGGACTTCTATTTTGTCTGATCTGTTCCCTCCCCTTGGACAGTTCAGGGCTGATCATCTCCAGAGGGCTCAGATCCAGGGTTGGCCCCAACCTTCCTTCTTCGGCTGCTTTGGCACCAAGAAGGGGAGGAGGGGTTTCCCCCGGTCCATTAGCTTTCCAGGCAGCAGAAAGGGTTTTCTCTCTGCATAGAGAACGCTCCTGTCTAGTCTCAGATGGTACACCTCAGTCCCTCATAGAGTCCGAGCTCTGAGCCCATCATCTCTACTCCTCAGGGTCAGCCAGCTCAGGGAAGCCTCCACCCGAGTTCCCTAGACGGTTTTCACCTCTCCAACACCTCTCCCGAGCATTCCATGGAAGACATTCCTAGGAAGAGAAAGTGTAAGAGGAGGCAGATGGACTCCCCTTTGGGGGTCTCTTACAGAAGAGATGGATTTCGATGAGGGAGAAGGATCCCCTGATCATCTCCTTTGGAGAAATCCTGGAAATTCTTAAGCAGAAAGCTGACTGGTCTCCTCAAACTCCTCCTGAGGAATTGGTGTTCCTGGAGGTCTTTGGGGTTGGCCCTTCTTTGTCTTGGGTGACACCCCCCCCCCCAAATGAACATGCTGACCTTGTTTCCCTCTGGACGTGGAAGGAACCGGACACTGTCGAGCCTATGCCTAAATGCCAGGATAAATTTCTAGGCCCTCCAACAGAAGGAACCCATTGGAGTAAGGGTGTCCCTGTTGATGACGTAGTAGTGGAGGCAGCCACTAAGAAGGAGCTATCCAGACAGAGCTCCTGTGTCCATCCAATGAACAGGGAGTCCAGGGCAATGGACAGAACAGGAAAATGCATCTACTTCTCAGCTACGTTCGCAATGAGGTCATTAAATTACCTGGCACATTTTACTCTTAGAGAGATTTGATAAAGGAGATTTCAAACTCTATTACAGAGTCCATGCCTTGGAGAATTTCAAGGTGGTTTCTCCCTAGTTGGCTACTTTTTCATCCATTGCCGATTCATCATTGAGGCTGATCTCCCTTATAGCGGAGGGCACCTCATGAGCAGCCGACTCATGCATAGCAGTTAAGAGACTTGCCTGGGTGAGACTATGCTTCTTTGTGGAACCCTTTAAGGTGTCTTTGTTAATGCTGCCTTTGATAGCTCCTCCTTGTTCATGCCTTCAGTGAAGGATGCACTTACTCACAGCAAGCAGGAAGGAAAGACCCTGTCTGCCATGGGAATCAAATTTTCTACCCCTCAAAGAATGTTCTTTAGAAACCAGTGATGTGGGAAGAAAACATGGTTCTGGAAATCTCAAGGACCTTTTTAAGACCCGCACGGGGACACTTCCTCCAGGGCCAGAGGAAGAGGTTTCAATTGCAGATGTCGCTCCAGTGGCAGAGGGGTTCACAGAACCAGAGCTTCAGAGACACCTTCTCCAGTGGGCCCTGTCAGTGCTCCTGAAGCACTGGACGCCTGGACAAATCTTACAAACAATGCATGGGTGCTAAGCATAATATCCAGAGGGTTACTTCATTCCCTTTTCCTTTCCACCACCTGTTACAAGCAAGAAACTTCCCAAAGTTCCATTCAGTCAGAGGGAGTACACAGCTCAAGAAGTTCAAAACCTGCTACAAAAAAAAAGTCATCCAAGAGGTCCCAACTGAACAAGTAGGATTCGGAACAAACTTCTTTTTAGTGCCAAAGAAAACAGGGGACCTAAGGCCAGTTTTGGATCTAAGCACTCCAAATCGGTATGTAAAGAAGACAGAGTTCCAAAGACACAGTTCCAGAGAGTTACGGTTCAGTCCATCCTGCCTCTTCTGCACCAGGACAATTGCATGTTGTGTGTAGATCTCCAGGATGCGTACTATCGTATCAAAATAGACAAGCACTCCAGTAGACGCCTGCACTTTCGGCTGGGAGCCAATAACTATCAATTCAAAGCACTGCCCTTTGGACTCGCCACAGCCATATGGGTGTTCGCCAGATGCATGGTAGTCATGGCAGCTCACCTGAAGCTCAAAGGATTCCAGTTTTCTTGTCTACAAGAATCAGATTCGTAACCCATTCATGAGGAAGAATGAAAACGGACAACTCGGATGCCAAGTTATGGTAGGTACATAACTTCCAAAGTAAAGTGTGTCCAGGAATGTGTATAATTCTGATGGGGACAGTGGCTCCCAAGCTGTGTCCATCATCATCGATGTTTATCTCTTTTGGCACATAATACTGACATGAGACCTTGAATACCATACAGTTTATTCTCATCAAGGAATATAGTGGACAAAAATAAATTAAAAAGGATGATTGGTATTTTTCTCCCTATGGAGTGCATTAGCAGCAGTGTGCATTAACAAACTGATGTCCAGCAATATATCAGTTTAGTAGTTCCCCTCTCTTGACTGTCAATTTTGCTGCAAATGTAAGCACATTTAGTTAAGTCATCGAAGGTGATACATTAATCTTTCCCAGCCTTAATGTGTACTTTGGATTTATCTATATAAATACAAACCCCATTTTGTAATATTTAAAAAAAAATTGTAAAACATGATTGGTAGATGTTTGGCTTTGTGTCTTTTCCTGTGGACAGGATGGATTTCTAAAAGCATTGCAAGTATGCCATGGTGATCTCTGGCAATGAAGTTACATGTATTCCTTTTCCCATGGCTGGATTTATTTTGATAAATACAAGCTTTGTTAAAGAAATTCACAGATATTTACTGTGGCCCAGTGGAGAGTGGTGGTGTAAATATGTGTGACGGTTGCATTTTCTCTCATATTCAAGCTGTTGCCCATGAACACGTTTTGGCCTGTGTTTGTAGGCCGGATTGCCTCACAAAAGAGGACTGCCAGTTGTCTTGTAATGAAGAGAATAGCAATGCAAGTAATATCAGTGTACATCAGCCAGCATGAGGAACTGTTCTCCTTTACAGGAAATGTATCTCCAAGTAAAGCCAGGTTTACTTTAAAACGTTTGCGGCATGGCTCTGCATGTTGTGCTATTGTTTTTAAGCACACTGACCATTCCAGAGAACTTTAAACACCAGCACTCGGACAGCCTTTTCCCTCACATCCCAAATAGAAGCAGTCAGACACCCTTTTATACTTCACATCTTGTCTAATCATTTTATACATATTCTGTCTGCAGTCTCCACCCCAGCTCCTTAACAGTAACCGTATACTTGTCTTTCCCTCTTCTGCACTTCACACAGTACTCTTTTCAGTCATCTGTGACAAATCACTTACAGCGTCCAATGTGTCTATCAGCAGCTGCAACTGAAGTTAATTGATAATTCCTGCGCACACAGCTGCCTCCTGTGAAGATCCCTCCATACAGTGAGTGGGAGTTGGCTATAAGCAGGCATATTAGCAGAACATAACTGTTCTCACAGCTTAGGGTACATAATAACAAGATACTCATTGACATGTTACATGGTTGGTTTCATGGCTAGAAGTCAAAACAAGTTGAAGAATATCACATTTAAAGTGGGAGCAAAGTAAATACTTGGCATTCTTAGTTATACGAGTGCAAATGGTAGATGAGGAGAACTTGCTAAAAGAATGCAGTTAATATGCATATACTTAGTCCAAGTTTTTGTGCACTTCATTATATAGACAAAGGACTTGGACCAGAAATGTGTAAGGAATCCTTTATTCTCAAATAAAAGACCTAATATCCTCTAATTGTAGAAGTGTTTTTAGGAATTTGGTACTGTAAAGTGTGATGTGGAATTTGAGTTGATCATCAGTTTCCATGAAAACAGTTTTCAGCTCAGATAAGTTTGTCACTTTATTGCATGCTGTAATGCTGGTCTTATTGGTGCACAAATGCAGAACACTAATTGTGCAGCAAGCATTTGTAGTGTGAAATAATTTGAATTGTGAGTGCAGCATAATGTTTTTTTTTATTCATATTCTTAAAGGATATTATTTAAGAAAGTCAAGTCCTTACTGGGTGGAAATGTGCGAATGATGCTTTCGGGAGGTGCACCGCTCTCTCCACAAACGCAAAGATTTATGAATGTCTGTTTCTGCTGCCCTGTTGGCCAGGGTTATGGACTAACGGAAACCTGTGGAGCTGGAACTATCACAGATGGTACGTATGTAGTTTCAAGGGTACTAGATCAGTAATGCAGCAGCACTGGTTAGCTATCTATATATTAACAAGTCAGTAATCTGTAGCTTTAACAACTGTGATTGACAGAAAATGTTTCAAAAGAGTTGCATTGTATGGCACACATTACCAAGGGAGTAGAGTGGTGTAGCACTGGTAATTGTAAAGCTTTTTGCCTTGATGAACAAGTAATCTATATTTTGTTACTTGTTTTTTTACCACTCGGGACAAGTTTTAATGCCACAGTTATAGAGGATAGTGAGGCAGGAAAAATGAGAAAAAAATGATAGTAAGGGTAAAGAGTTTAACCCATGTATCAGAAAATAGTTTTTCACAGAAATAATAGTTGACAGATGTAGCCTGTTACCCAAGGGCATGACTGTAAAGCCATTGACACCATCAGCAAATTCTGGGATAGATTGTGGGCAAGGAGGAGGGGCAGCTAAGAACTGCAAGTAGCTGCACAAATTCAGCAGGGGATTTGACAGTCTTTCTCTTGACAGATGTTATGGTGAAAAAAGGACAGAATCATAGTGAATGCTGGCCTTTAATGTAGGGAACCAAGCAAGTGTTAGCTGACCCACAAAAGACATCTCTACTCACCACTGAAGATTCTGTAGCACTTTGGGTAGCTGTTGCTTGACATTGTGCAAACCTACCTGTAATTATTGTCAGAGGTTGAAAAGAATTCAGAAGTGTTATTACTAAACAGTTAAACATCTAAATTATAATAACTGATTGAAGCATTTGTCCCCATTCTCAATACTGTGCATCTTAGTTGGAGGCGACCTTATAATTGTTTACAGATTTGCACAAATGAGGCTACAAGTTTCAGATGGCACAGTGGTGCAGTGGTTGCATTGTCGCCTCACAGCAAGAGGTTCTCCAGTTTGATTCTTGGCTGGGGTGCCTTCTGTACAGAGTCTGCATATCCTCCCTGCATTTGTGTGGGCTTCCTCCGGCTGCTCTGGTTTCCTCCCACATTACAAAGACATGTGTCTGGAGCATTTCTTTCCGGGCTTCCACTGAAAATTGGCTTTGTTCCAAGTCAGACTTTCCTGGTAAATAAATGTTAAATTTAATTTGTACGGATATAAGGTAACATAGTTATGGTAATAGGAATAATACATTTTTTAGAGCAATTCAGTTTATAATACAAACGGGGGTGGGGGGAGTGTTATTTTCATCAAAGGGCTTATTATGGAATGAATTACTACTAGAGATTAGAATGAACTCAAGTCTTTAAGCTTGGTGACTGTTTAGACCAGTTTTATGTTGCCAGTATCCATGGAGTTCCTTGATGTGTCAAGAGTTTGTCATTTGTGTGCTGTTGCTATAACATCTGATTCATAAGAGCTTGCTAATGAGTCAAAGCAGGAATGAGAACAGATGGATTTTAGAATAGTATTATAACTCTGTTTTTATTAACTGTTCCTGATATGTCCATACATAGTACCTGATTTATAACTCCCTGCATTTTTTGAATGTTAATTTTCTTTGCAAACTTTGTATTCATTTGTATTCCGTGTTATTGTTCTGTCGGGAGCTTTTATTTTGCAAACTTTGTATTAATTTGTATTACATGTTATTGTTCTGTCGGGAGCTTTTCTCCCCGGGTCTCCATTCAAAATGGACCTGTGTCCAGTGGACTACCCAAGTTAACAAATGTAAAATACATAAATGACAGTACTAAGAGTACAGATCTTCATGCTTAAAAATCCAGACTGGGATGAGCAATGCTATTCAACAAAGTATTAGTTTAAGGGTGTGCATACTTGTGCAACCAGCTTATTGTACTTTTTTTTTATTTTTTTATATTTTTCCCCCTAACAGATTTGTTTGTTTTTCAATTGAATTGTACAGGTTATAGGTCACATTAAAGGTGGGAAAAGTTTTGAAATGATTTACTGTGGTCTCATTTTTTATATCACAAAAATGTGGCATTTTAACAGGGGTGTGTACACTTTTTATATCCACTGTATGTACACACACACAAACCAGTCGCACACACTTTTTTAAATAATGTTTAATTTTGGCTGGAGTGACGCAGCTTGGCAACCCAGAATTATAAGATGTGTCATCATTCATCTTGTATGAAGAGTAATGATAAATGTTCTCAAAGAAATTAGCATTTTTTGGCTGGTAAGGAAAATACCTTTGAAAGAACTTTCATTTTTATAAAATAATAAGCATTAGGATTCTGGAAACACTCTGAATATGCAGAAGTGCATATACATTTATGCAGCACCTCTTTTTTGTTTTAAAAAATATGTATTTTTGCTGTTAAGGGTGGTTCAGCAAAGACGAGCAGTGTAAGATAACACTACAATCTGTAAGACATGCTGTATATTTTAATGTTGAGTTCTGCTTGGCAATTACTGTAATTTTCATTTTTTTTTTCTTTGCAGTGTACGACTATAGCACAGGCCGAGTGGGTGCTCCACTTATTTGCTGTGAAATTAAGCTTAGAGATTGGGTGGAAGGTAACATTTAGTTAAATGATTTTTTAGGAAAGCATTATAATCTCTTAAAAGATGCACTACTTTGCCAGTATGATTGCAAGTGTTTTTGTCTGTCTGTGTGTTCTCCATTTCAAGAGTTTGTCAGCAGTTTTTTACATTGGTTAAGTTTTACTGCTGAGATAGTGAAGTGGTGAACACCACTGCTGTTTCACATTGAGGCATCTGTACCGACCTCCCTCAGGATAAAATAAATGATTTGATTTTTTTTTATTGTTTTATATGCAAGAGAAAATGCTCTTTGATGTCTGGCTGTATATTTAATCTCCTGATATCTATTGTGTGTTTCATTCTGTAATTAAATGTAGAAATGTCTTTTTTAGTCTGTTGATTTAGACTTTGATTATGTCCATTAGCAAGTTGGAGCTGTGCTGTAGTTCATTTATTGACAGGTTTTTCTTTGCTAATATCATGCATTGGAGTCTGACATTTCTGGTATATAAGCATGGGAAGTCTCTGTTTTTTGCTAGTAATGTGCAGAGCTCACAGATGTTTCTGCAAAAAGCTATGTTTTTTTATCCCCAGTCCACCTGATGCACTCTTATTTGCCCTTCCAGTGGAAGAGAGACAGGTGCTTGTGTTCCCTGGACAACATCAGAGCCCTATTGCCCATTCTTTTACTGTGAACGTGACCGGTGAGTGCCCTGTTGACCAATTTTCCTCTAGAGGAACAAGTTGAGTGGGAGGGAGCAGGTCTTCATGCTAATCATGTGGGCTCCCTCTCTAACCTAACTCTTCCCCATGTCATTTTGAGGTTTTGCTAATGACCTGAAAGGAGCCTGTGCATGCTTCTGTAATTATACGCATATCCTGCCAGCTTACCTTCAGCACAAGCTTACCTGACAGTAGCTGCTTTCTATAATCCCTCAGCACTCTTATAGTTCGTGGTACACCAGCTGCATCTCACTCCGTCCTGAATGATTGAGCCAGCTGCAGCTGCTTGCTCCCACAGTCCACTACAAGCAACAAAAAAGGCAGTGTTTCTGTAAATTTTAATTATGATTAGTCAAAGTCCAAAGTAACTTTATTGTCATTCAGACCATACACAAGTGTAGAGCTGAAGGAAATTTTGTTTCTCCAAGCTCGTGTACAACAGAAAAGCACAGCAACACAGAAACAAAATACATTTACAACAACCGTGACCAAGCCAACAGTAGGCATAGGAAGCATCAGTCAGCCATTTGATCCCATGGACTATAGCAATTCACTACGTCCACACCACCATTACTGTCTCCACACCACCATTACTGTCTCCACACCAGCAGCATCCCAAGTCCCAGTCAGGTAGTCTCCATCACCACCAACCAAATCTGATTCAAAACAAAAACATGATCCCCTGCCATCTGCATCCAGCACGATTGTCCTGACTGGCCCCACCAGTTCAACCATTCTCTCTATCCTCACCAGCTCCAGCATCTACAACAGTCATCATCAGCCTCTAAATCCAGTCCAGCTCCCTCTGACCCACTAAAATCCATCACCGGACTTACAAAACAAACTGGCAACCAAGAGTCTGATTCTAGCGTTCTGCATTGTGCACCTCGCTCAACTCACCACTGAAGACCCAAAGTTCCATTTTCAGTTCTGATGTCAGTCCAACAACCCCAAAAACAAAGCAACACCGATACTACAGACATCATGGTGCACCTTCGACCAGGCCAAACAGATCAAAATAGACCACAAAACACAACATACTCATCGGGAGCCAGGGAGGCCACTGCCACACAAGGTGTTGCCACTTCTAGTTCTAAGAATTATTTTGTTTCCCAGTAAACTTACTATTTCAACAGCTTTATTAAAATACATTGATAGAAAAGAATACAGATGATATTAACATTTGTTTTACATTTATGTACATTTTAAATTGCACACTTTTTCTTAATATCTGTCATTCAGTCCAACATTACATAAATTGCTTATTTCCTGCCTCCTCTTAAAACTCACTTCTCCTGACCTGCATCATTTCCACAAACTCAATTTCTTTCTATACAATGTGCTCCTTCCCTTTTCTAGAGATCCTGCTTCCAGTTCTTTTATCACCTTTACAATATTTAGTAGCTCAGATGCAGTTAGTGTAGAGTTTGATTTTCGTTTTCTAGTAATTGCTTTTTTAGCAGTCATCAGAATGAAACTCTTACTATATCTAGACAATTCATATCTTATGTTCCAGCTCAAAAGAACCATTTCCTTACATACTTCCTTTTGTTTTCCTAATATTTCTCACAGAGTGCTCTGTAGGGAAATTTTAAAATCTACCAACTCACTATGCTCAAAATAAGTATGTTTCTTGTTACCTCTTTCTTCCCCATCACACCTTCAACATTTGCTGTCTCTTTGAGGAAAAATTCTTTGAAGTCTGCTTTGGGTATAACATGCCCAAGCAAGCCATTCCAAGCAAAAATCCTAAATCTTCTTGACTTTGGTGCATACTTGGGAGCCATATGTACATCCTGCCATTGTTATTTGTATTGTGCCATTTTATTCCTTTTCCAAATCTTCTCTAATCTCTTCTGATTCTTAGTTGTTAGTTGATATTTTATATGATCTATTAATTATCCTTTTTCACAGCAACTTCTGTTTTAGACTCCACTAAAACTGTACCAGAGATGGTATTCCATTTAACAATCCCCTGCCCCTTTCTGTTTAGCTGTACTTTTATAAGTCCCTAGTAGGGAAGGTAGTGTCTAAACTGCAGTCTAAACTTTTTCACCATATACTCAGTACTGCAGTCTAAACTTCTGCACCCTATACTTAGTATCTGCAAGCCCTCTTAAACTCCACAGTAATGTTGACAAAGTAGCCATTCTACATACACGGTAGCTATTTTAGTCATTCACAGATAAAACGCAGGGTAATGAAGTAAAAATGATATTTTATTACAATAAAATATCCCTTCAAATCTGGTAACCTGTTGGTGGGACTTAATGCAGAGAAGGAATAACAGATTAAGCTGGGATTTCAGGAGTAGAGCAGTAGAAACATTTGCATTTCCTGATGCCTAGTCATATATTATAACCAAATTTAATTTCTTTTATCTCCATATTTCCCTGTAATCATGCTGTCTGCCTTTTATCATCATAGAAACATCCATTATCTCTCTTCCAACTCTAAACAGTCACCTTTCCACTAATACTTAATTTCTGTCTGTAAACCATTCTAACAGTCTTCCATTTAATAATGCCTTCTTGCTCTCTTGTCTCTTCTATTTATAGTTGATGTTCTTCATGTTTCACTGTTGCAGTCATCAAATTTGGGTTATCTGCTTGCAGTAGCCCTCAGTCGGACTGATTATCAAAGTCTTAGGTCCTGTGTCGGTTGCTGTCTCATCTTCCGTGATGTCAGGTAGTCAGGGGTATAAAGCATGCAGCCAACGCCGTTACATCAGTCTTTCTTGCCGTGTGGTGCCCGAAGCAGAAGCAGTTCGCAAGTGCTGGCCGGCCGACTCCTGAAATTTTTGCTTTCAAGTTTCAGAACCAAGTCTTCAACTAAAGCTAAGTGCCCCGTTGGGGAAACTTTTTCTTGCTCTAAACCGATGTCAGTAGAAGTCAATAATTGGATTTCTTGTGGAAAGCAAATACCTCACAAAGATTTCCATTCGTACTGTATTCCTTGCCTAGGCCCTGACCACGATGTACCTCGCTGTTGGTTTTGTGCCTTATTTAAGCAACAAACTATTTGTCGTCGGTATATTTATGCTTCTAAATATTTTGGTACTCAGTTCAATTATCCAGATATGTCTTCAGTAAGCCATCCGACTACAGACATTCTGAAAAAAACTCAAAGATAAAGACCGAGAAAGGTTGCCTAGGTCCAAAGCTGCCGACAGCGCTTCTCCTAAGCCAGTCGCCAGTTTGCCAGTACTCTGTAAGGCACTTTCGCAGCCCCTAATACCTGTTACTTCAGATTTGCAGGCCTCTACTGAGACCCATTCGGAGTCCAGTATGCCGCGAGATGCTTCAACTGTGGAACCTGCGGATGTTTCTACCTCGGATGGGTCCGGAGCCGCTGTGCAGGCACTGGCTTCTGAGGGTTTATTCAGGTCTACTGACTTGAATATTAAACCGATGCCATCTTCTTCAAGGCCTAAAACTCAAACTATGCCTAGAAAACCGATGCCCAGACCACATGGTCAGGCCTCTATCCCTAAAAAACAGATAAGAATGGCTGAAGACCTTATTACTTTAATCAGGGGAAGCCAGCCTTCCCCCTCTAAGAGACCTAGGACTGAATTTGCTTGTGATACTTCTGACTAGGATTCTGAAATTTTTGGTTCCTCTGATGACCAGGATTTACCCTTATCTACCTATGAGGATTCTGATAGAGGGCTCTCTTCCCTCTGCTTTCCCTTGAGAGGATTTCTCTTTTGGTG
Source organism: Protopterus annectens (assembly GCF_019279795.1). Lineage (NCBI taxonomy): Eukaryota > Metazoa > Chordata > Ceratodontiformes > Protopteridae > Protopterus > Protopterus annectens. Next base: position 466,007,132 of record NC_056749.1, read on the forward strand.
AAACCCTGCATACTCTTAGGAAGCACTTTTGCTGGGAAAGCCAGGATTACTCTGATTCTAAAAAGAGGCTTAGGGATTTCTTACTTCTGCCCCAGCACAGGCCTTTAGCCATCCCTCCTGTACTAGACATTGTTGATGATGCCTTTTCTGAATCTAGCTTGGCCCCTGACTCTCTACCTCCTGCTCCCAGAAAACCTAATAGATATTACAGGGTTCCTGACTCTCACAAGTTCCTTTTTAAAAATCCTACTGCGGATCCTGAGACCATTTCACAGGGACCCAAGAGCATCAAGGCTACTACTGCTAAAAATCCTATCCCCTCTGATAGAGACTCCAGGGCGCTGGGTAGATGGGGTAAGAAAGTATAAACTTCTGCAACTTTGGCCATTAGCACCTTAAACTGCCAGTATCAGCAGCATATCATTGGGTTGCTTAAACAGAAAATTATGATGATTCTTGACTGTGCTGAAAATATGGATTTGCAGGATTTAATGCATTCTGCTGAACAGGTTGGAAAGCATACTTTGCAATGTGGTTTTGATTCACTAGAGGCATCTTGCAGGGCTGCTGTCACTGGGTCTGTACTTGGAAGGCATGCTTGGCTTAAGAAGTAATCTTTGCCAGATCAGGTTAAAGCTAAATTGCTGGATGTTCCCTTAAATCAGGACTGCCTGTTTGGCAACAAAGCAGAAGTAGTACTTAAAAAGATGGAGGAAAAAGCTAAATCTGTGCAAACTGTTAAAGGTTCCCTACAAGTACAACCTCCAAGATTTAGTAGGCATTGGCCCTCTAAGGATTGGTCTTTTCCTGCCTCTTCCAGGCCTTCAGTCCAAACCCAGAACCAGCAGAACACCCAGGCTTCAGTCCCAGGGTACGCACAGTACTAAACAGTGGGGGGCTCCCACTTCCAAATCAGGTAACAGTAAGACACCCCCCCCCCGCCCCCCATGGTAAACTGTATCAATGACAACTTTAAAACTTCCAAGCACTTCTCAACTGACTGCTCCTTTAGGGGGGGGTGAAGATTGCTCTGCAGTCAAAAAACTGGGAACTCATTACCCAGGACAAATAGGTTTTAAATATAGTTTCCTAAGATTACAGATTTCACTTCCACATGTTACCAACTCCAAACGGTTGGCCAAATCTACCCCAAATCAGTGGGCAGAGGCTCAGAAGCAAGTACTCTCTCTCAAGTATAAATGCTATTCAAACTGTACCAGAAGAGGAAAAGAGACAAGGTTTCTACTCAAGACTTTTCCTGGTACCCAGAAAAGACAACTCTTGGCATCCTATCCTGGACCTTTCTATATTAAACGCCTTTCTGGTGATTCCAAAATTCAAGATGCTAACTCTTCACCAGTTACTTCCTATGCTAGGCAAAGATGCCTGGTTGGCAGCACTGGATTTAAAAGAAACCTACCTGCACATCCCAATCAGGGAATCTTGCAGAAGATGCCTATGCTTCAAAGCAGGCTACATGCACTGTCAGTTCTCTGCACTGCCCTTTGGCTCATCTACTGCGCCCAAGGTATTCACAAAGTGCCTAGCTTCAGTCATTGCCTTTTGCAGGCAAAGAAATATTCAAATATACCCATACTTGGACGATTGTCTAATTCAGGCAGAAAGCCAGGACATATTTTTGAATCATCTGGCATTTGTACTAATTTGTCTGGGGTACACCATAAACGAAAAGAAATCACATCTGGTACCTTGTCAACAAATTATATTCGTGGGAGCAAGCTTGAACACAACTTCCCAGATGGCTTTCCTCATGCCAGAGAAACAAATTCACTTGACAACTTACTTCAAACTAATGGCCACAAAAACCCTGCTATCTGCAAGGCAAATACTGCAAGCCTTGGGGTTCATGGCCTCCTGCATTCTACTAATTCCATATGCAAGACTGCATATGAGGAAACTACAATGGTATCTAAAAAAATATATGGGGTCAACATTCTCAGGATCTAGAAGCAATGATCCCTGTCATAACATGCCTACAGTTGGAGTTCCTTTGATGGGCAGAGGCCTGCCACCAAAACAAGGGACTACCATTCACTCTACCCCCTGCCATCCAAACCCTAACAGACACATCAGACTATGCATGGGGGGGCTCACCTGGCAGGGAAGTGCATTCAGGGCAAATGGAACCCAAGTCAAATGCACCTGCATATCAATCAAAAAGAAATGTTAGCTGTACAGAATGGTCGGACAGCCTTCAAGGACCACATTCTTCCAGGACAATTAATGGTAAGGACGGACAACACCACTGTTAAGTGGTACATAAGCAGGGGGGTACCCATTCTTACCCTCTCTGCAGACTAGCCATGGCTCTGTGGAACACAGCCTTGAGCTACCAAGTGCATCTACAGGCTCAATTCCTGCCAGGCAGGCTAAATTCACTGGCAGATGACCTAAGCAGAAATCTCATGGACCCACACGAGTGGAAACTGGAACCAAAGATTTTCAACATGTTGATAAAGAAATGGGTGAGCCCAGATATAGAACAAGAAATGGGTGAGCCCAGATATAGAACTGTTTGCCTCCCCCCAGAACTACCAGTTGGACAAATTCTGCACAAGGACTCTCAACAAACAAGCTTGGAAAGTGGATGCTCTGTCCTTCAGCTGGAAAAATCTATCAATTTATGCCTTTTCTCCTCTGCCTCTCCTCTCCAAAGTACTACTAAAGATCAAACAGCACAAACCAAGGATGATACTGATTGCACCAGACTGGCCATGCAAACACTGGTACCCCCTCTTGCGCAGTTTGTCACTACTGGCTCCATGGCACCTGCCTCTGACCCCTACCCTGCTGTCACAGCAGGAGAGCCAGATTCTGCACCCTCAGCTTCAAACCCTGACCCTGGCAGCCGGGCTAATTTCCTAATCTCTCCATTACCATCCCTCAGTAAACAAGTGTTGGATGTCATTTTGGAGACAAGGAGGCCTAGTACTAGAAAATCTTATGCTGAAAAATGGAAAAGATTCTGTGCCTGGAACCAAACTCAAGGGATGGGCAGAGCAGCACCCAATTTACTTCAGATTATTCAATATTTAAATGAGATGCTTCACAAGGGCTTTTCTTTTTCCTCCATCAAAATTCACGCCTCGGCTATTTCAGTTCATTACAACACAGAGCCACCCCTCTTCTCTCATCCACTGCTCAAGCTGTTCCTCAGAGGGGCCAAAAACTTAAGACCACCCAGGAGAGCCCCAACTCCAGCCTGGGACCTTAATTTTGTATTGGCAAAACTCACTCTTCCTCCTTTTGAGCCAGCTGCAAGTGCAAAGTTAAAATTTCTTTCTTGGAAAACAGCCTTCCTTCTAGTAGTTACTTCAGCAAGAAGGGTATCTGAACTACAGGCCCTTATGGCAGTGGAGCCTTTCATCATCTTTCATACGGACATGGTGTCCCTCAGGACCAATCCCTCCTTCATGCCCAAGGTGGTATCCAGTGTGCTCTTAATCAGTCATTTCATTTGCCAACCTTCTTTTCTTATCCATAGAACAAAAGGGAAAGGGATACTACACTCTGTAGATGTGCACAGACAACGTAGATTTTACTTGGACAGTACTAAACCTCAAAGGAAATCTGAACAACTGCTGGTGGCATTTGCTGCAGGGGCAGAGGGGAAGGCTATTTCAAAGCAAACCATTTCAAATGGATAGGCCATTGCATTCATTTCTGCTATAAGCACCATGGAAAACCTATCCCACAGGGGATTAGACCCCATTCAACCAGGGCTGCATCTATCTCCACGGCCTTTCTCAGAGGTGTACCTACCAGGGACATCCTAGAAGCTGCTACCTGGAGTTCTGTACATACTTTAACCAAGCATTACCATTTACCAATTTTCTCTAAATCCAGAGCTGGCTTTGCCACTGCAGTCTTGCAGGGCCTTATAGCTGATCCTAATGCTATCTAAATGCCTCCTCCCATCCTTAGCTTTGGGAATCTACCCAAATGTGGTGACTGCAACAGTGAAACGCGAAGAATATAGTACAGTTGTGTACACTTACCATAAATGTAGATTGTTCAAGTGTATTCACTGTTGCAGTCCTGGTTACCCTCCCTCCAGCCCCCTGACTTCTTCTGGGTATACCTTTACTCTCCTTTACTAGGTTTAAAAGCTTTTTGGTGTATTTGCTTTTTTGTTGGAGGTGTAACCTTGTGTGTGTGTGTGTGTGTGTGTGTGTGTGTGTGTGTGTGTGTGTGTGTGTGTGTGTGTATATATATCTATATAATTTAATTGCTTCCCATTAGGGGGGCACCTGACATCTGGGGCAAGAAAAAACGATGTAATGGCGTCGACTGCATGCTTTATACCCCTGACTACTACCTGACATCACGGAAGATAACACAGCAACCGACGCAGGACCCAAGACTTTGATAATCAGGCCGACTGAGGGCTACTGCAAGCAGATAACCCAAATGTGGTGACTGCAAAGTGAATACACTCGAACATCTACATTTATGGTAAGTGTACACAACTGTACTTTTCCACTCTTAACACATCCATATGTATTTTTATATACTACATATCCTATATGGCTTTGCTTCAGGAGAAAGAATAATTACAGTCATATGCAAAGTTATTAATTTTGTAATGTATATTTTTCTGTCTTGTCTTTTTTGTTTGTTTTTTTATTGTAAAAGTGTATAATTCTGTGGAACTTTTTTTCCCAGAACTCCACTGAAATGAGGATTGGACCATCCTGGTAATCAAACACAAATAAATAAATAGAATGCCTAGTCTGTGCAAAATGGATGACTGTCTTCATATGTTTTTGAATTTGGGGGACCTTGCAGATATCTATGATGCATATAGCTGAATGGCCGTAGTTGGAGCAAATGTTTGGGGCAAGAATCATTCAGGTCAGCTCTGCTGTAGATTAATTCAACCTTGGCTGTGACCTAGGACAAGTTTAATGATCAAGGTGCTACAGTAGTTTGCTGGAAATAAGCATTTTATGCCAGATTAGCCATTTTGATAAGTGGGAGGTGGCTCGTGTGAAATCTGGAGTTATTCCTGTGTTGAGGACTTTTTAATGTGCTGCATTTTAGTGCACATACCAGAAGGCTATACTGTACAAGTAGGTAGACGACATAAAAAAAAATGAAGGAATGCAAAATATTTAGATATAGAAGGCAGCATGACTTTTTTACCAAAGAGTTTGTTTCAAATGCAGAGATTTTTTAATGGTGTTTTTTTTTTTTGGGGGGGGGGGGGGTAGATGCATACTCACACATACATTTTTCATTGAAAATCTTCAGACAGCAATAATCAGTTAAGTGAGTTGGAGGGAAGTGAAAAGATATTAAAAACTGATCATTCTAATGAAGTTTGCAGATGGAAAAGCCATAACTCTGTGAATACACCAAAATTGCTAGCAAAGAATGTGTAGTAATAGAGGGGTAATTCAGTTGAAATACCTTTGAGCAAGACATCCATATAAGTAGTAGGAACAGCACTGGTCATGGGAAAATGACAAAGCAGTGATTTTTTTTTCTGTTTTTCTTCCAGTCCAGTACATTCTACACACAACTGTATTCTGTGGCTGTAATACCAGTTTCCATTCAACCCATTTGTTCCATGATGGGAAGAACTGGGCATCCCTGAATTAGACATGAGCCCCATGACCCATTTCTTCCTGCCCAGGCAGTCTAATTGGCCAATTTGTTCTTCCAACAGTGAGAGAATGGTAGTAGTGAGCAGGTCATCTGGTGGGACCTCTGGATGAAGTTGCCTTATAGTTCAGTCTTCCCCATGTGACTCCATTGAGCTTTGCACTCCTGCCCAACCTCAGGAAGGTGTCTGTGGTTTTTCATTTGTATCTTCTAGGATGTCAAGTACTGTACTTCACTTGGCAACATGTGCTGTGTTGACTCATGCTTTATGCGTGTAACACCCAGTGCTTCTGTTAATGGTGGGGTAGTTGAAATCGCCCATTATGAGGGTGTTGGGTTGTACCCTAATATTTTCCAGTGTATTAAGAAATGAGGATTGGGGATCCTGGGGCATGTTGGGGGATCTGTAGCAAGTTACAATTTGGATTGCGGTCTTGCCCAGTGTTAGTTGCACTTGTATAATCTGGATAATCTCGGATGCATTATGCTGAGCAACTAGCCTAGAGGTGTGCATATCCTTAATGAATATGGACATGCCTCCACCTTTAGTGTTTCGGTCCTGGTTAGGTGGCCGAAAGGTGTTGTATGAGTTATAGCCTGGTAATGCAGGGGTGCTCTCTGGAGCCTTGAACCAGGTCTCTGTCACTGCACAGATGTCGATGTTCTCCATGTTAAGGAGTGCCTCGAGTGAATTCATTTTGAGGTTTAGACTTCTAACATTGAGTAGCATTACCCTCAGATTTTGCTTGCTTGTACCTGTTACAGTGGTGAATTTGTCATTTGAACCTTGCTTAAAAAGGCACTATAGTCTTCCTGTTTTTGCTCTTATGCCATGTGTAATAATCTAGGGTACAGGCAAGGCTTCTTCCTTGTATGCTGGGGGTGGTTAAGTAAAGCAGTGATGTTTCAGTAGTCAGTGACACATGAATTTGCTAGATGTGGATTTTATTGCATTAACACCGCCATTACCGTTCTACCTAGGCTTGAATATGGATTGCCCATCACTGCCTTGGGTTCTTTACAAAATACTGCTCTGCTTCAGAAAGTTGAAAATCAGATTTTCCAATTTCATTACATCTCCAGGAAATTTACGCACCATTGCCATACACTTGCAGGAAAATAGCTACCAGTGTTGACAGGGCCTGCCTTCGACTACAAACTTGTTCATCGAGGATATTGTCATTCTCCCTCCCCACAAACAAATTATGTACTAAAAACTCAAGGTATTCCTTCAAACTTCTAACTTCTTTCTAGGCTTTCATTACTGTTCCTACATGTAAAGGATCCTTCTCTAACCTTGCTCCAGATTGTTGAAACTCAGTACTTGAACCAAATAGTTGAAAATTGTACTTATTTCAAGAAGTCTCTTCTGTCTCACTTGATAGATAAAAAAACAATACAAGTGCCTCAGAGATGCTGTCTAGCTAGAGCACTTCATCGCCCCCTACTTCTACACCCTATGGCACATTTAATGCCTCTCTTCTGTATTCCTCTTCCTGTTGCTTTGATCTCCCTCTCTAGCTCTACACCATCAACATAACATTACTAGAAAACATTACAGGGTAAGGCTTTAATGTTGCAGTGACTCCTTGTTGTTGTACTATTTTTAAACTTATTTTTGGTTATTCTTTGCATTGTTCTTAGAAAGTATGATTACTTCACCCTGTGTATTATACTGCACTTCATGAAGATACTCTCATTAAACACCCTACACGTCCATCTTCACATAAATGAGTTACTCGTCTCATAATAACTTAAAAGCATGTTTATCCTTTTTAACTAATGGTCTTCCTGTTTTTGCTGTAATGCCATGTGTCCTGATCCTTTAGATCCAATTTCTGCTTAAAGAACAATTATCCTGTTTACTCATTATTTACCTTTTGCATGTTTAATCCTCTTGGATGTTGTATTTTTCTTGTATGTTTTGTAATATGATTACATCTTATTGTGATCTCTTCAGTAAACTAGGGTAAGGTACTAAGCTGGTAAGAGTAATATAATTTAAGAAGTTGATAATGTTGGCCAAAAAATTCATCTCCACTCTGTGTGTGTTTTTGGCCATGACCTAAGGTAAAGGGTCCTTGGATCAGTTCACTCACCTTGTTAATAAATAGACATTCTAGATAAAGATCTTAATGCAAATCATTGATAGAGAGGTCCTCACAGATTCAGAGGGCATGAGCATGGAGGAAGAGCACTACATTTTAAAGAAACTATTTTGTTTGGAAGTGTTTTGTTTGCAGTTTGCAGAAACTTCTTTGTAATTCAGGAAACAGACTTGTCTTAAAACAGATTGACTAGTTTTGAAGTTTGCCTGAAGTATAGCAGACTTTTGAGTACAATGATACAGTTGCTGTGGATAGACATTAACTTGAACATGTTACTAAGTACCTTCATATCAAGGTCAGTTTATACATTTCTGTGTAGAAATCATTATCAACACACAGACATCAGAAGTTGTAAAGAAAACTTTATTGGATAAACAAGCATCTCCCGCTTCAGAAGTTATTCAGTGACATTGTTGGAGAATCCAGTAATGATATAATTAGAGAAATGGCAGAGAACTTAAGTACTGAAACTGTGACCACAACAGCTTATAGTCCTGGGGGCAGTGAGCTCCCGTAAAGACAGGCAATGATGAAAATAATGCAAAAAGTAAAAGCTTAATGGTGACCATTAGATGGGACCTGGTGGCAGAAAATACTGTGCAGATGTATAGCTACAGTCCATATCAGTTTGTTTGATTAGAGGTTAGATCTTTCTGCTTGGATACATAACCTGTTCTAGAAGGGACTACAGGGGGTATTGCAGTGAGCAAACATATTTCAGCATTGTGTGTCAAGAAGAGCATTTCTGGAATGTTCAGACAGAATTTGGAGATCACAACAAAAACAGCTTTGTACCTTCATTACAGAAACAACTTTGTAGCACAAATAAAAGGTTTGGAGTGGGAGACGAGGCATACTACAGGAAGGCTAAGCTTACAAAGGTCATAGGACCCCCACAGTCAGTACTGGCCAGGATGGAATTGTAATATTGTGAGAGATAGCATTTTGTGCAATTACTACCAAGCAGGGAGGGGGAGGACTGAATGGGGTGTGTCCTGCTCCCATCTTTGTTGGGGGGGGCTGCTCACCCCTGGGGTACACAGAGTTTGTGTAAGTTCCCCATTGGAAAGCATGGAAACCACCACGCATGCTTCAGGGAAGGTTTAGGGCTGCTTGGAGGTAAATGCCCCTTGGGGAAGTCCTCACCAGTCTGCCCATTAAACATTTTTTTCTCAGCACCTCCTCTGTGTGCATGGGGATAGAGCTGAAAGTGCAAAAAATCTTAAGCCACCCCAATGGTTGTCCAAATAATGGTCCCTCCTGGTCAACCCCTTCTCTGGTGATGGAGAACAAATGGGCCTGTTGACTGGAGGGGGGGGGGCTGATGTTCAGCAGACAGTAGGGTAAAACTATCCCAAAAAAGAAAAAATAAGACAATGCGAGCTGGAAAGGATACCAAAGAATTAAAAAAAAAAATGGGAATTGAACACAGGATGGAGAATTCTGAGGGTGATTAAATAAGAATTTGGTTACTAATGGATTGAAACAGACAGTTGCTGGATGTCTGTCTCAAAGGTCAAACCAAACAAAGTGAACAAAAACAGGGGTACAGCATACAGCTGTAATCTTGAGAGAGGCCTAGTAAAGTTACACGAAGACACAGAAACTGGTCTGACTTGAAATTTTTACTCCCAGCTGAGACTGTAGTTGCAGAAGTTTCAGATGGCAGTGCCACATGTGGAAAATATTAACTGTAAACAAGGGAGTAATGTATACAGTATTACAGTTCACTTGTGGAACACTTTATATTTCTGACTGATGCCACAGTTTTTGAATCTGTAATCTTGGATAAGTTACTAAACTGGTACTATCTTTTAGGAAGTTAATAATGTTGGCCAAAGAATGCATATGCACTGTTTGTGAGGATAAACAAAAACACACACAAAGGTAGATTACCTCCAGGAAGGTCTGACACAGACAAGTAACTGGTGCCACAGCCGTGGCCTACAACTCATTGCAAAAAATGTATAATTATACCCTTTGGGAAGACGATCATCCCAAGAAATTACAACATTGATAACATTACCCCAAGAGTAGACCCAGTGGTAATGGATTTCAGAAGTCCGGCTGACAGTAAACTGAACTTTGATCTCCATATGTCCATGGTGGTGAGAAAATCCTTCTACATGGCACAACTTATAAGTAAGGACATGGCATCCAGATCTAAGAAGGTAATAGTTCAGCTGTACTCAGTCCTAATTAGACCAACAGAGTGCAACACACCTTTCAGCATGTACCTGCCTAGGCATTTGCAACATCTGGAGCAACCACAGAGATTCCTCACAGACAAAAAACTGGGTATAAATAACATGTCCTATGTGGACTGCCTCAGATCCCTGGAAGATGTTCCCATTGACAGCAGGCAAGTAGCCCCCCCAACCAAATTGTGAACCAGTTAGACATGTTTCAGGTTCAGAGCCTTACAAGTAAGATTTGCTACTTAACCCAAGCCCTTAATCAGTGCATCTAGAATTCTGGGAAGTGAGGTCATTTGTTTATAAGATCTCTGTAGACCATGCACAGATTTTTTAGAGGTCTTTATCGTAATGAGAACTAGAAGTGCCCACCTCGCCACTTCTTGTCATGAGCCATCTCTTAAGTACAATTAGAAAAGCTGCATCACCTGCTCTTAGAACATCATATAATGTTGTAAATCTGCCACTTGAAGCTAGAGTTTTTTTTTCTTTTTTAATTTTTTTTACAAATGCTCCTGGCTGTGGTATTTTGATGAACCCAAGACTTCATTTAGGATTGCACACTTTAATTTTCTTTGCTTAGTGATGTGGAGCAGGAGATGTCTTATCTTTTTGTAGTAATCCTATATGTTCTGTCAGTCCAGGGGAGAGTACAATAACTGCTGCAAGTTTGTACTATAACCATTTTAGCAACAGTTACAGTATCACCAAGACAAGAGGATGCAAAAACACCAAAGCGCATGCCCTTTTAGAGGGGTTTCTTGATGTAAAGCATGTAGTTATGACTTGTAAAACCAAGAAGAGGTGTGCAGTTGATACCTTTATCCACTATTTTTGTATGTTATGCACTGAAGAGAATGTGGGATGCAGGTTCTTGGTTTTTTTTCTTCATATGGCTGATGCTTACACCCCCAAATATTCTAGTCTTATCTGCCCGTTTCAGTGCCACTTACATCAAGGCAAGTCAGCAAGGGTGCTAACATAGACACTGTGGTTCAAACATGTCTATACCTCCAATGATGCCATAGGTTTCAGCATCAGTGCCTTTGGCAATGACTGCCACTTTGTCCCCTAGCTTAGGCAGTAACTGACTTGGGTCCAGCACCACATTCTTTTTCTGCACTGATATTGAGGTCAGAATTTTTGGCCTTTGAGCCATTGAGGCAGAGAGTATCCCTATCAACATGGGCTCCTGATAGCCACTTAGCTTCAAGTCTGTGTCCTGGCATTTCACTCAGTACCTATATTAGAGGAGCTTGGTGCCAGAGTTTTTTGCATCAAGAGCAGTGATGCCTAAGCTAGTATCGGGACCATCTGCTGTAGGTGCATTCTTAATCCACATTTTGCTACTGGTTGTGACCAGATTTTTAGCCTCTTGTTACTTCATGAAATTGAGACAGCAGACCTGAAAGTGCCAGGTAGAAATGCAAGGGGATGTCTGAGCCAGGGTTTTCCTTTTCCTCCATTGGTAGGTCCACTTGAGGATGCGTGCCAAGAGATCTTACAAAAGGAACCATTTGTTGTAGGCTCCCCACAGGGCTCTTGAGCCAGATACAGATGACAAGGACATGTCTCATTCCCATTTTACTCCTCTTGATGACCCTATATTCTGGAAAATGTTATAAATCATGCAGAAAAAGGAAGCTGGTCATTAGTCCACCCCCCCCCCCCCATACACACACAAAAATCATTTGATACTCATGCCTCCTGTAAAAGTTCATCTCCCTTCACCTTCCTGACTGGTATCTCCTGTGGACGTAGTGCTGGTTCTTGTCACACAGCAAGTATGGAACAAGACTAATGTCACACCGATGCTTCCAGGCAATATCTTCTGGTCCCTATAGCTACAACTGTGCATTAAAGAAGTCTGCAACACCACAGATCCATGTGGTCTTCCACCTCTCTGTCTCACTCTCTCTCTGCCTCTCCCTCTCCTGTCTGATGGAAGGTGATGACAGTGCTTTTCAGCCACTGGGAGTAGAATCACTGTGATCTCTTTGTCCAGCCAGTGCCAGTTGCAGTAACTTCTTTTGCCTTATTTCCCCCTTCAGAGTAGACTGTCAAGAAGGTTTTGGTCAAGGAATGGCCTCCAGGTCTAATGTGTGCATTTTCGCCTTGCATGCCAGACAGAGGTTAACTCTTAGTGGTTTTTATGATGCAAAGTATAGTGACAGGACTTTGAACCGGTCCATGTAAGACATGTTGTTTAGGCCTTGTTTCCTTTGAGTAGATGTCTCTGCGGGGCTGTCTATTTATTACATGTCTAGACAGTACATGCCAAAGGGTCATTATATTCCTTGATTGGCCTAGTGAGGACTAAGTAAATGGGGACAATGATATCTCTAGATCTAGCCACAATCTCTTTGTTTATAAGCTGTGCAATTTTGAACTCTGCCCTTTGGTCTCTCTACAGCCCCCAGAGTTTTCACCAAGTGCATGGCAGTAGTCGCAGCTCACCTGAGACATCAAGGATTCCGGGTGTTTCCATATCTGGACGATTGGCTCATAACCACCCCAACCAGGCATCTTCTGCTACTGGCCAAAATCTCCACGCTACAACTCTGTTCCTCTCTAGGGATTACAATAAACTATGAAAAATCTGCTGTAGATCCATGTCAGAACTTGGTCTTCATAGGAGCAGAAATAGACACAAGAAGGATGATAGCAAAACTTCCACAAGACAGAGAAGACTATCTTCGGTATTGTGTAAGAATGTTGATGAGAAAGAAACTAGCCTCTGCCAAACTAGTTCTTCAGGTACTGGGAAAAATGTCTGCCTCAGTTGTCCTTATTCCCTTAGCTCATCTTCACATGAGAATACTGCATTGGTTACTTTTGATGCAGTGGTCAATTCTAGAACTACCAATGACGCACAAAATCATGAAAACAAATTCATGCAAAAGGATCTTTAGTGGTGGATTAACTCTCCTCTGGTATCTCAAGGCTGTCTCTTTATTCCTTCCTACTCCCAAGCCACAGTGACCACGGACGCTTCCCAGATTGGGGGGGCATTATCTAGGGAAGACCGTTCAAGGCATCTGGCATCAACACAAGGCCCATTTGCACATAAACATCCTGAAAATGCAGGTTGTGCTTTTAGCGCTGCAAGCATTTCAAGAGTCCCTCCCTCTAGGCATGATAGCAATCCAGTCAGACAACATGTCTTTAATTTGATACATAAACAAGCAAGGGGGTACCAAATCTTACCCCCTTTGTCAGGAAGCCCTAAGGGTCTGGCAGTGGGCTACATCTTCCAATCGCTTTCTGATAGCAACACACATCCCAGGGAGATCCAACATAATAGCAAACAAATTGAGCAGAGCTATACTATTGCCACACGAGGGGTCCCTCATTCAAAAAATGACAGGACAGATTTTCCAAAAATGGGGCCAGCCTTGCTGTGACCTTTTTACTTCACCCGTCAATGCCAAATGCAGCAAATACTTTGCCATGACCACCACCACCCCCCCCCCCCTCCGGGGAAGTCCCCAAGGGATGCACTTGTTCACGACTGGCCTTCGGGACTCCTTTACACTTATACACCAACTCCTCTAATTCCCATACTACTACTACAGAAAGCAAGTTTGTTGAAGACTGTAATCCTAATTGCCCCCTACTGGCCTTAACAAATCTGGTTCCCTTTCCTTTGGCCTCATATTCAGGACAAACCATGGATTCTGGACCCCATTCCAGATCTTCTGACTCGCCCATCAGGAATGGTTCATCTCAATCTAAACAACCTCAAACTGACAGCTTGGCTGCTCCAGTTCTCCTGATAGCCAGGTTTTCTTCCCTTTCCTGTCCCGTAAGATGCATTTTAATTTCTTCACACAAGTCATCCACAAGAAAACTGTACAAGGGAAAATGGAAGAAGTTTGTTTTGTGGGCTATTTCTAATTAGATTGACACATCTGCTCCCATATATTTTATATTAGACTTCTTGGCCAAACTTTTCAGTGAATGCTGCTGCAACTACTATTGGAGTTAAATTGGCAACAATTTCGAACTTTCATACAGGAGAAAATGGCTACGGAATCATGTCAGGCAGGCTTTGTAAAGCCTCCTTGAAAGGAACTACACTTCTAAAGCCTCCATACAAAGACCCATCTCCACCTTGGGATCTAAATTTTGAGTTGTCACATATTATCCATCCTCCTTTTGAACCTTCTGCTAACTGTGACTTAAAGTATCTTTCTTGGAAGACGCTCTTTCTAGTACCCATCACCTCAGCAAGGAGAGTTTCAGAATTGCATGCTTTATCCATCAAGCCACCATACTTGATTTTTCTTAAGGACAGAGTTTCTTTACGCATCAACCCCTCCTTTCTGCCCAAGGTTGTATCTCAGTGAATCTATTGAGTTACCGGTATTTTTCCTAAATTTTCAGAATAAAGGGGGAATATTCGTTTTGGATGTTCGTAGACTGTTACGTTTTTACCTACATAGAACTACAGAATTCGGAAAATCAGATCCGCTATTTGTTTCCTGTTCTAACGCTAAGACAGGCTTACCAGTATCTAAGGTTAGCTTATCCAAATAGCTTTCCAAATAATTTTCTTTTACAAGTCTAAGAACAAGACTTTCCCTGCACCTGTCAAAGCTCATTCCACCAGTGTGATGGCTACTTCTTCAGCTTTCCAAGCAAGGCAATCTTTGGACAGTAATGTGCTGCAGCCACATGTGCAAGCCCATTCATGCCTTCATTATTCATTACAAAGTAGGTTTGGCTTCTAGGAGTAGAGCATCCTTTGCTTCTATGTTCTGAGGAATATTCTCCCATGAGCCACCCAAGAATCCCGGTAGCTTGGGACGTGGTCCCACAAGTGAGAATGAAGACAAGACTGAGAACATCACATAAAGAAGTTGTGTACTTACCATAACGTTCCATGTGTGCTGTCCATCTCCGCCTTTATTCTCACAACCCATCCACCTACCCCCTGCTTACACTCCTGGGACACCCGGTAGTACTAATTGGATATCCTTTGGACTCTATAGCCGCAGAAACCACTTATTCTTCTTACACTACTAGTGTTATTACCTTTAACCTTGATTTCACCATCTGTTTTCTCTTATGGGCAAACAAGATCTGAGGGTTTAGGGAACTGCATCATGGGAAAAGGAGAATACCCAGGAGCTTTGCTGAAGGCCCCGAGCTTTTGAAAAAAGGCTGAGACGACCCACAAGTGAGAATGGACATGGACAACACACTTGGAACATTATGGTAAGTACATAACTTCTTTTTACATTTATTGGATGTCCATAGACAACTACAGTTTTACCTACGCAGAATAAATTAGAAAGACGGACCAATTATTTGTGTCCTTTGCAGATGCCAAATTTGAAAAATCGGTTACAAAGGTAACTTTAGCAAGATGGCTAATGGACTGCATATAATTTATCTACAACAAATTGGGTGTATCTTTACCAAAACCTCTAAGCTCATTCAGCTAGGTCTGTGGCAACTTCAGTGTTTGTATGTAGGGCTTCCATAGACATATGTGCAACTGCAAGATGGGCCAATCCTCATACTTTTGTTTTTCATTACAGACTAGATTTGGTCTCAAGTGGAAGAGCAACCTTTGGCTCAACTGTGCTCAGGAATATCCTTCCGTAGAGTCCACCTGGGAATTTAGGTAGCTGGGGTCTATCCCATATGTTGAGAATAGCATGAAAATTGACATCTGATAAAGAAGTTGGGTACTTACAGTAACGTTCCATATGTGTTGTCCATTTTCATTCTTCAACTCCCCACCCACCAATCCCCTTCCCTTTTCATTATGGACTTCTGGGAGAACAAGAGATTATAAGGACAACTCTGTGTCTAGTGTTGATCTCCAGATAACAGCTCCTTTTGTAAGGAGTATTATATTAATATTTCTTACTTTGTCAATCAGTAAACAAGATCTTAGTTATGTTAGGGTTTGGTATATTAAGAGTAGGTGGGAGCTCAAGAGCTTTATGGTGGCCACGCACTATAGTAACAACCAAGTTGGATCCGAGATTCAGATCTGAACCCATATATTGAGGAAAAATGAAAATGGACAACCCAGATGGAACATTATGGTAAGTACATAACTTCTGTTTTTATCCCATAGTTGTCCTTTAAATGCTTTGGTAACAGCTGTTTCTTGTGTCAGTAAACCTGTTTAAAGTGAGCGTATGATTCTGCTGATTCTTCTCCTGAGCTGCTGCTTCTAGATCATTTTTGACATTTGCTTGGTTTCATTTTCAAAATCTTGATTGTTTAGTCTGAAATTTTAAATTCTCCTTTGGATATAACAGGTTCTGTTTGACCCTTCCACAGCTGAGGAGCTTAACAGGTATGATAAAAGGGAAAAACTGATCCAAGGAGCATCTCTGATTTTTTTTTTAACTCTCCTTTTATAGAACAAATAGCAATTTCCCCCTTTTTCCAGCTTCTGTTTTCAATAAGTAGTTTAATTAACAAGGAACCAGCAAACCAGTTTTTAAAATACAATGGTAAGGTGGCTCTAAAAAGAAAAGAAAAGCATCTGATAATCAATCACCATGACTATCCACCTGTTCAGGCTCTTTCTTACCCACTCATCATGGCACATTTCTTTTGTCTGTGATTTCACCTCCCCTTGTGGCAGCAGATTCTGTCACAGTTGAGTTCTGAATGTAATCTAGAAGGGGTACACTTGTCAGTGGTTACCTGTCCCTTTTTCCAAGGAATTCCCAGATCTCTCTATTTCCTCTTATCCTAAAGTGTATGATGTCTTGTGGAAGAACTTGTGCCCCCAGTCTCTTAGGATATTTTTCTACTTCCCAAAATAGAAGGATCCTGAAGGTATGATGTGAGAGTGTTCAATCTCGCCTTTGTTCTTACACATGGGTTCGGAGCCGATCCTCGGCTCCGTGCCGGCCGACTGCAAGCTCTGCATCGAGAAGAAGCTCGAGGACATCTAATACCCACAATCCCCCTCTGCCTTTACCTCAGATCTAGTTTGCCGCTGCTGCATACGCATCGCTGGAGGCTAGCTCGAGGCTTTTTACAGATAAGATTTTATCTATTTTGGTTAAATTTTCAAAAAAAACAACTTTAAGATCTAGTTATTGAAAGTTAGTGTACGGTGTGTGAGTAGAGCAGAATTCTCGGTACCCTTAGATTAGTTTAACTTAGTTTAACTAACTGGTATAGAGTTTTTCGGGGCCTACCACCCCTACTTGGATCACTTTTTGTCTACTGACTAAAATTTTGTAGTCTTGCTTTTCTTAAGCAAGTGACAATCGGACTTACAAAATACCGGATTTGACATTTGTTACCTGGATTGACTATTACTGGACTGGACTGTCTCTTTCTCTTTTTATTATGTCTGAGAAAATGAAATCTGGCTTCAAACGTTGTCAGTGTGGCCAAAAGATGTCGGTCACAGACAACCACAGTTCCTGTGTCTACTGTCTTGGCCCTCTCCACTTACAAGAGGACTGCTCTATTTGTCACTCTTTTAGTGGGAGGGTCATGACAGATAGGCGCAGGAAACTGATGGATAGAGGATTGTTGAATCCCTCTTTCCAGGAGGCTCTGGATGCTTCAGACCAGGCATCCAAGTCTTCGAAGGGGTCGAAGACGTCGGAGCCCAAGTCATCGGCTCCGAGCTCTTCGGGTATAGTTAGATCACCGGTTCCACAGACTTCGGGCCGAGTGTTCAACTGTTGGCAGTTTCGAGCCTCGAGTCTTGGAACCGGTGACGGAGCTCCCTCCACCGACTCTGTTGAGGTCGGCTCCGTCTTCGATCCCTTAGACTCGTTCTTCCAGGCCCCTTTCCGACACCGATGTGGACCGTGTGGTGCAGAAATTGATGGAGCATACGGCCCTATCCAAGCTTATCTCGGTCTCCTCTCAGTTGATGTCGAGACTTGAAGGCCTGCCACTATCTCCATCTGTTCCTCCTCCGAGACCTGTCCAGTCTTCGGAGCCGGAAGAAGCTGAACTGATGATTGTGGAGCCCTCGGTGCCAGAACCGTCTTTTTCTCGGTCGGCACCGTTCACCTCGACTCCATCCGATCCGGTACTGGAGTCTCCGGGCCAAAGATCCGTCCTTGGTTCCGGGTCCGTGGGTCGGACCGATGTTTCGTTCCGACGCTCCCTCTCGGGGCCTCGCACGGATCGACTCGGTTCCGTCCTCGGGTCGGTGCCTTCGGTTCCTGTTTCGGGGATTCTTCCCATTTCTTCGGAACCGGGAGATACCTCGACTCGGGACCCCGGGGGCCTTCGACCTCATGAGGAAGGTGTTGTCTACCCAGACAACCACATCAGCAGGTACAGCTTCTCCTCCCACAAAGGACCGTTATCCTCCTCTGCACCCACGGCCACGTCTAAGCGTCGGGCACCGGTGTCTCAGCCACCCCTGGAGGGTGGCCCCTCTTCCTCTGAGGCTTCTTCGGATGCTCCCCACGAAGAAGTCCCTAGGAAAAGACTGTGTAAGAGGAGACACTTGGATTCTCCACAAGAATCCTTGACATCTGATACTGACTTAGATGAGTCAGAAGGGTCCCCTAAGTCACCTTCAGAGGATGTCTCTTTTCTGACATCTTGAGATCCTAAAACAGAGAGGTGACTGGCAAGCCCTCCCCTTCTGAGGATGAGTCAGTTTTGCTGAAGGCATTTGGTGCTCGCCTTCCTCTTCCTGGGTCACTCCGCCTTTGATGAGTTAATGGAATTAATTGCTCAAGGGCGTGGGAGACTCCTGACACGGTGGAACCAGTCCCTAGGAAGCCAAATAAGTACATTACGGCACCACAGGACAAGGCTTACCTCACCAAAGGAGTTCCAGTAGACGCCATGGTGGTGGCAGCGCCACGAAAAAGGAGATGTCGGAGTCTTCCTCATCTGTCCATCCGCCTAACAAAGATTCTAGGACCATGGACAGATACGGAAGCGATTTTCAGTTCAGCGGCTTTCTATGCTCCCTGAACTATTTGACTCATTTTACACGCTTACAGAGGGATCTAGTCAAAGAGTTGGGAGATACCCTCCAGGGTACTACAGATGCCGCTGTTTCAGAGAGAGTTACAGCGCATCTCAACACCCTTACGTCCATTGTAAACTCGTCCATGAGGCTGATATCCTATGCAGCCGAAGGATCGAGTAGGGCAGCGGCTTCAGCGATTGCTCTTCGTAGGCAATCCTGGATGCGCTTATGTTCGTTTGCGGAAGCCTTCAAGTCTTCCTTTACTAACGCCCCATTTGACGGAGCCACACTTTTTGGCCCTAAAGTAAAGGAGACCCTTACCCGGTGTGAACAGGAGGGAAAGACTCTGTCTGCTGTCGGAGTCCGTTTTTCCACCCCTTCCAGACCGTACCCCAAAGGGCAACGTGGTGGGAAAATGTGGTTTCGAAAACCCCAAGGATCTTTCCCAAACACACAGGGTGATGCCCCCTCTAGAGGCAGGGGGGGGGCAGAGGTGGAAGACGCCGCCCTGGCGGCAGAGGGGGTCCGCAAACCAAGGTGACAGGGATAATCTCCCTGGCAAACCTTTTCAGCACTCCTGAGAGGAGGCCCGACTGTCCTGCTCTGGAGGCAGTCGGGGGTCGCTTAGCTTTATACCCTCAGGCCTGGCAAAACCTCTCTTCAGACAATTGGGTAAAAAGCATTGTTACCAGAGGTTACAAAATCCCTTCTACTGTCGTCCAGAAAATCCCCGGCAAAAATTGTTCTGAAAGTCTTGGGTCTCATGGCAGCTTCTCTCATTGCGATACCATTGGGAAGACTGCACATGAGAGTGCTACAATGGCTTCTGTTTGCACAATGGTCATTCCAACAACTTCCACTGACTCACGAAATATTGATAACGAAAACATGCAAATCACACCTAATGTGGTGATTACAGACTTGCAACCTATCCAGCGGAAGACCATTTGTGCTACCCGCACCGTCAGCGACGATAACCACGGACGCTTCCCTGATAGGGTGGGGGGGCATCTTTCAGGGACAGACAGTCCAAGGCGAATGGACCAATCTGGAGTACAATCTGCACATCAATGTTCTGGAGTTGAGGGCAGTGTTTTTGGCGTTGCAACACTTTGCTCCCCTTTTTCCTCCAGGGACCATTGCAGTTCAGACAGACAACATGTCCGTAGTCTGGTACATAAACAAGCAAGGGGAACCAGGTCTTACCAACTATGCAGAGAGGCCATGAGAATTTGGCAATGGGCAGAGTCCACCGTCGCTTTCTGATCGCAACGCACATCCCGGGTCATCCAACGTCATAGCCGACAGGCTGAGCAGGGCAATACTATTGCCTCACGAGTGGTCCCTCAAACAGTCAGTTGCGAAGGATTTTTCGCAAATGGGGCCAGCCTACCTGCGATCTGTTTGCGTCTCCAATGAACGCCAAATGCAGGAGCTACTTTGCCCTATTACCCTCCAGGGAAGTCCCCAGGGACGCGCTGGTGCACGATTGGCCCCGGTCTCCTATATGCTTTTCCTCCATTTCCCCTGATTGCAAAGTTTCTACAGAAAGCCAACAACCTTCAGAGGACTATTATTCTCATTGCTCCGTTCTGGCCTCGTCAAATTTGGTTCCCCTTTCTATTGCATCACCGCATTCGGGACCTTGGATGCTGGACCCAGAGCCAGATCTACTGACTCACTCGTCAGGAGTTCCTCACCCATCTCTAGAATCTCTCCATCTAGCAGCTTGGCTGCTCCGCTTCCCTTTCTAGTCAGGTCGGTTCCACTTACATCGGCGGTTCAAGATATTTTAGTAGCTTCTCATAAAGTTTCCACTACTAAGACTTACACCAGTAAGTGGAAACGCTTTGTCTTTGGGCGGAGTCACATCATTTGGACCCTGTTAGAGCTCCGTTAAACAAGGTTTTAGAGTTCTTGACTGAACTATTTCATGAAGGAGCTTCCCCGGCTACTTTAAGAGTACAGTTAGCTGCCATTTCTAACTATCATGTAGAGGAATGTGGTGCGCCTATTATGGCTCACAGACTGTCTAAAGCCTTTTAAAGGTTCTTTTCATATCAGACCACCAGTCAGAAGTCCGACATCACCGTGGAATTTAAACCTGTTGCTCTCTAAATTGATGTTGCCACCCTTTGAACCAGCCTCAAGTTGCACATTGAAATTTTGTCATGGAAAACTTTATTTCTAGTGGCCATTACATCTGCTAGACAGTGTCGGAGCTTCAGGCCCTTTCTGTCAAGCATCCTTATTTAATATTTCATTCTGACAGAGTATCCCTACGCACTAATCCATCCTTTCTTCCCAAAGTTTGTTCTTCTAGTAATATTAATCAGTCCATTGAACTACCCACCTTCTTTAAGAACCACTCTAATAAATTGGAGTATATGTTGCACAAACTGGACGTCCATAGACAACTCAGATTTTATTTGGATAGAACAAAAGATCACAGGAAATCTGATCAACTATTTGTAGCCTTTGCTGACAGCAGAAAGGGTCTTGCAGTTATGAAACAAACTCTTTCTAAATGGCTAACTGACTGTATCACATATGTTTATGAAGCCTCTGATCAAACACTATCAACAAAACCCAAAGGACATTCAACCAGATCAGTTTCTACATTTTTGGCTCACGCAGCTCGCTTACCACTAGACACTATTTGTGCGGCTGCTACTTGGGCTAAACCACATACATTTATATCTCATTACAAAGTGGACAGGGTTTCTAGGGATAGGGCAACCTTTGGTTCCACTGTGCTCAAGAACGTTCTCCCTTGAGTTCCTTAGGGTTATGGAGCTAGGGACGCTACCCATGTGTAAGAACAAAGGCGATATTGAACACTCTCACATAAAGAAGTTATGTCCTTACCATAACGTTCCATGTGGAGTGTTCATCTCGCCTTGGTTATTACACTCCCACCCTTAGGAAGAACGTTCGATTTGGTGTCTGGTCTGGAGTATTCTCCTTCTGCTGTTGCAGTATTAGTGTTACTATCATACCTTTGGTATGTTTGTATATATGTACTTTTATGTATATAGTTTGGCATGTGTGCGTGCTTTATGTCTGGTTTGCTTGCAAACTAGATCTGAGGTAAAGGCAGAGGGGGATTGTGGGTATTAGATGTCCTCGAGCTTCTTCTCGATGCAGAGCTTGCAGTCGGCCGGCACGGAGCCGAGGATCGGCTCCGAACCCATGTGTAATAACCAAGGCGAGATGAACACTCCACATGGAACGTTATGGTAAGGACATAACTTCTTTTTCTGGATTATCTTCTAAACCCTTTTGTTCAGATTCCAAAGGTCAAGATGTTATCCTTTCAGTACCTTGTATCTCTGATTCCCTATATAGATAAGGACACCTATTATCACATCTCCATTTTGCAGAGCATTTCAAACATTTCTTAAGATTTGCCATATCTGGCTTACATTATCAATTCTGTTTTACCCTTTGAACTGCCCATATCACTAAGGGTATGAAAAATATGCATAGCTTCAGTCATTGCCCACTGCAGACTCCAAGGCATTCACATGTTTTCATATTGGGACAGTTGTCTGATCTTTGCAGACTCCGTCCTTCACCTGTCAAAAATATTTAGCCAGCTGTTCAGGATCTTCATCTCTGTCTCATCCCTTCTCATACCAGTTTTTTCTTGGGATTTTTAGGACTCTGCTTGGCAGGAGCTTTTCTTTCTCCAGATAAAGTAGATTTGTTTCAGCAGATCTTCCTGTCTTTCTCCAGTCAAAACCATGCATCTTGCAAGGGACTTTTTCATGATTCTTAGGAACATGGCATTGATGATTCTATTGCTTCCTCTAGCCAGAGTACACACGAGAAAAAATGCAGTGGTATCTTGGATCAGTCTAGACTTAGTATCTGTACTTCTTGTCCTTTCTGATCCCAGTTCTGGGATTTGTAAAGAGAGATTGGATGCTGGGTGGACCAGATAGCTTGCATTCCAGCTCATCCTTTATCCCTTCTGCAACTCGCCTCCAGTCACCATAGACGCTTAAAATCTGGAGTGAGAAGCGGTTTCAAAAGGGGTAGAAATACAAGCTCTTGTGTGAACCTGTAGACGGACATTTTTTATTTATTGCATTTGTTTACCAAGAAAGTCCACTGGGCCTAGAGAGTCCATTTTCAGTGGAGGCCCAGGGAGAAAAGCTCCGACAGAACATAGATACAGAAAATATTAAACATTAATTGGTACAAAAGTAGATACAGTGTTACACGTAGTGATTACAGTAATATATACAGAATATATACATAAAAGCAGGAATTTTGTTGGTTGCCAGATTAATTAAATCAAAGAGGTGTAAACAGAGATATATAACTCAGCATTATTGTACCATTATCAAGTGATAAATAATAATTATGGAGAAAATGTCATTAGTCAGCAGTAGCAAAAAGCTTAGGAGTTTAGTTATCATATAAGGAGAAGGAAGAGGTGAGTTTATAGAGCAAGTACTTAGCCAGGAAGAGCTGAGATGATTTTTCAGTATTTGAAGGTGGTGCTGCTGTCTGTTTCTTATAAAAGGTGGAACTGAGTTTCCATAGTTTGGCGATGGTGAAGGAGGAGAGGAGTTGACCAAAAGGTAAGGTGAACTTTTCTACATGTTCTTCGTGTTTCACTGTTGCAGTCATTACATTTGGGTAATCTGCTGGCAGGTTGCCCTCAGTCGGCCTGATTAACAATGTCTTGGGTCCTGCGTCGTTTGCTGTTCCTTCTTCCATGACGTCAGGGGTATAAAGCATGCAGCCAACGTCATTACATCAGCCTTTCTTGCCGTGCGGTGCCCGAAGCAGAAGCAGTTTGCAAGTGCCGGTCGGCCGACTCCTGAAATTTTTGTTTTCGAGTTTCAGAACCGAAGTCTTCAACTTAAAGCTAAGTACCCCGTTGGGGAAACTTTTTCTTACTCCTTACTGATGTCAGTAAAAGTTAATAATTGTATTACTTGTGGGAAGCAAATACCTCATAAGGATTTTCATTTGTACTGTATTCCTTGCCTAGGCCCTGACAACGACGTACCTTGCTGTCTGTTTTCTGCTTTATTTAATCAGCGCGCTATCCATCGTTGGTACATTTTTGCTTCTAAATATTTCAGTTCTCTGTTTAATTATTCAGAAATGACGTCTGTTAGCCATCCGACTACCGGAATTCCAAAAAAACGCAAAGAAAAAGACGGGCCGTTGAGGTCCAGAACAGCCGACGACGCTTCTAAGCCAGTCGCCAGTGCTTTCGCAACCCCTGATACCTGCTACTTCTGATTCGCAGGCCTCTACTGAGACCCATTTGGAGTCCGGTATGCCGCGAGATGCTTCAATTATTGCACCCGCGGATGTCTCTACCTTGGATGGGTCTAGGGCCGCTTGTGCAGGCACCGGCTTCTGAGGGTGTTTTCAGGCCTACAGATTTGTATATTAAACCAGTGCCATCTTCAAAACTAAGGCTAGCCTCTCGACCTATGTCTAAAAATCTGACGCCTAGGCCACATGTACAGACCCCTATGCCTAAAAAACAAATGATCAAAATGGCTGAAGATTTAATTACTGTGATCAGGGGTAGCCGACCCCCCCCCCTTTCTAAGAGGCCTAGGCAAGATATTGACTATGCATTTTCTGAACAGGATTCTATTTCTTCTGACTCTTCCATTGAGCAGTAATTGTCTATTCCTACTTTTGAGGACTCTGATGCAGAGGATTCAATTCCTTCTGCATCTCCCCCTGAGGATTTTTCTTTTGGGGAAACTTTACATACCTTAAGGGAACATTTCCACTGGGAAAGTCAAGATTTTTCTGAATCTAAAAAGAGGCTTAGGGATTTTTTCCTTCTTCCTCAGCATAGGCCTTTGGCTATACCCTCCTGTTCTAGACATTGTTGATTATGTTTTTTCTGAATCTAGTATGGCTCCTGATTCTGTGCCTCCTGCTCCTTGCAAGCCAGACCGATACTACAGGGTTCCCGACTCCCACAAATCCCTTTTCAAAAATCCTG
Organism: Protopterus annectens; assembly: GCF_019279795.1. Lineage (NCBI taxonomy): Eukaryota > Metazoa > Chordata > Ceratodontiformes > Protopteridae > Protopterus > Protopterus annectens. Next base: position 466,031,990 of record NC_056749.1, read on the forward strand.
TTGCGGATCCTGAAACCATTTCTTAGGGCCCCAAGGGCATTAAGGCTTCTACTGCTAAACATCCTACCCCATCTGATAGAGATTCCAGGGCGCTGGATAGATGGGGTAAGAAGGTATGCACTTCTGCAACCTTAGCAATTAGGGCTATAAACTGTCAATTTCATATGCTAAAATATCAGCAGCATATCATGGGACTGCTTAAATAGAAAATTATGTTGATTTCTGACTGTGGAAAATAAAGATTTACAGGATCTATTGCATTCAGCTGAACAATTTGGAAAACATACCTTGCAATGTGGTTTTGATTCTTTGGAGGTCTCTTGCAGGGCTGCTGTAACTGGGTCTGTGCTAAGAAGGCATGCTTGGCTCAAAGAGCAAGCTCTGACTGATCATGTTAAAGCAAAAATGTTGGATGCTCCTTTACAATAGGGCCGTCTCTTTGGTAATAAGGCAGAAGAAGTTCTAAAAAAGATGGAAGACAAAGCTAAATCTATGCAAACTGTAAAATATTTCTTACAAGTGCAACCTCCAAGATTTAGTAGGCACTGGCCTACTAAACTGATCCTTTCCAGTTCCTTCGAGAGCCACTCAAGTCAAACCCAGGCATTCCAAAGGCACCAGATTTCAAGTCTCGAGGGACTTTCAGAACAAAGCAATGGAGTGCTCCTTTGGGGGGAAAACTGGCTTCATGCAAACAACTGGCAACTTATAACCCAGGGCAAATGGGTTTTAAATATAGTATTCCAAGGATACAGATTTCATTTCCACATGTTGCCAACTCCAAACGGATGGCCAGACCTGTCCCCAAATCAGTGGGCAGAGGCACAGAAGCAAGTACTTTCCCTCATGAGCATGGGGGCTATTCAGCTAGTTACAGAAAAGGAAAAGGAACAAGGTTTTTATTCAAGACTTTTCCTGGTACCTGGAAAAGACAAATCATGGCATCCAATTCTGGACTTCTCTACTCTATAAACACCTTTTTGGACATTCCAAAATTCAAGATGTTGACTCTTCACCAGTTACTTCCTATGCTAGGCAAAGATGCTTGGATGGCAACTCTAGA